>NW_009601046.1:0-64651 GCF_000690535.1 Cariama cristata
AACAAAGCTGTTAAACAGTGCTGGTCCCAATACCGTTCCCCAAGGAATGCCACTCGTCACTGGTGTCCACTTGGACACTGAGTCATTGACCAAAACTCTTTGAGTGTGACCATCCAGCCAATTCCTTATCCACTGAGTGGTCTATCCGCCAAATCCATGTCTCTCCAATTTAGAGACAAGGGTGTCGTGCAGGACAGTGTCAAATGCTTTGCACAAGTCCAGGTAGGTGACGTCAGTTGCTTTTCCCTTATCCACCAACACTATAACCCCATCATAGAAGGTCACCAAATTTGTCAGGCGCAATTTACCCTTAGTGTAGCCCTGTTGGTATTCACCAATCACCTCCTTATTTTCCATGTGCCTTAGTATAGTTTCCAGGAGGATCTGCTCCATGATCTTGCCGGGCACAGAGGTGAGACTGACTGGGCTGTAGTTCCCCAGATCTTTCTTTTCTCTCTTTCTAAAAATGGGGGTTATGTTTCCCCCTTTCCAGTCAGAGGGAACTTCACCATACTATCACGACTGCTGAAACGTATATGAGTTCTTAGGCAATTTGTGTTGTGAGAATAAATTAGTTTAAATATCCTGAAATATTTAATTGCCATAGGGAGCTCTATCAGTATCTTTACTAGAGATTACAATTTGTATTTCAGATAGGTCATCAAATTAAATTCAGGCATTAGCTTTCATCTGTCTGTGATATGAGACACATTTAAATACAGAAATGTAGAAGGTATAGCTAATACTAATCCCCTACACTACCCAGTATCACTAAATTAAATTAAGTCTTTTCAGAAGCAAAGTAATTAAATCAAAACCGTTATGTCATGCCATTGTAACATAACTTGTTTCTTAAGAGAATATATTTGATAAGATATTTGGGAATTTATTATAAAAAAAAAGAAAGAAAAATCAGTACATATAGATCATGGATATTATTATCGATGCCTGTAAAGTATGACTGGTTACCTTTATAAAAGCAACTATGGAATGAATACATCTGCAGTCCGGCTGTAATACAACCAGTAATTCATACAAATATCAGAAAAAATATGTAGGGAAAAAAAATTATGAAATACATACACTGAACCTCAGCAAACAGAAATGCATCTTTAATTTTACTTACAGATTCCTTTATAAAAAGGACCAAAATCAATATACTTTTAAATGTATGACAATTAATCAGTAGAAGTAGATATGTTAAATATGCTTGCACAGATTTAAAATTATTCAATCCAGTAATTTTGCAACTAAAACAAAACATGGGGTTGTCATCCCAAACATTCATTCACTTATAATTTGTATGAATTATCTAGCTCAAGGTATTAGGGACAATCTTTGACGCCAGACAGATCTGGCTGAAATGTTAATATTACTTGAGTCATTATTTGTGTCAGAAAGGACTACTATTTGAGGTAATGAAGATCAAAACAATTTTTTTTTTTTTTTTTTTTTTTTTTTTTGCTTCAAAGAAGAAGTGTTATTCTGTTAAAAATATTTAAATATATGCAAATGAAAGGATTGCAAAATTAAATTACACTACTAGAGGGACCTTTAATAACACTGTCAAAGTGAAAAGCAATTTGGTTTATAGCATTCCTTATGTTCCAAAGTGTCCTTTCTTTCATGCATGACGAACTCTGTTCAATAGAGTTACTATTTTGATTTTAATAAATAATTTCACACACAGATCTTTCTGTTACTTTTGATCTAAAAATAAATATACTCTTAATAATGCTATTATAACAAAAAGATTCAATTACATTTTTTTCTATGATGTTAAACAAAAGAAGAAAAAGGTCTTTAAAATCTCTTGAAACCACTACTTAAATTATTCCTTATATACGCTACCTTCTCCGCCCCACTCAGAGAAAATAAACTATTTTCCCCTGAAAAATTATAGAAAAATTGCTCAGATACCTTCTCATAAATACAACAATCAAACAGCAGCTCTGAAGTGGCGGATGCCATTTCCCATGCCCTTTTTTGGTAGATTACTTAGTAGATTGTGTGAATGTCTGAATCTTATCTGAATGTCTGTTTCTCTTCTGAATCCTCTCAGAAAAACAATGCAAACATAATGTCAAGTGA
Source organism: Cariama cristata (assembly GCF_000690535.1). Taxonomy (NCBI): domain Eukaryota; kingdom Metazoa; phylum Chordata; class Aves; order Cariamiformes; family Cariamidae; genus Cariama; species Cariama cristata. The sequence continues at coordinate 2,092 of NW_009601046.1, forward strand.
AAACTTAGTTTTTTTCTAAAGATCAGGTTTTATTAATTCAGAAATCAAAACCAAAGTTATACAATCCAACTCAACTCCTCTTCCCAAGACTGACTATTTCCAAATTTGTCAGAAATGCTTTAGGGAACAATGTTTCTGGCTAATTGAAATATTTCATTTTGATTTTAGGTATCATATTCATATCTCTAAATATATCTTCAGTTATGTTAAGTTTTCTATATTCCTAGTTGTTAAATGTTCCAGTATTTCTGACTCTTTAGTGTTTCTTTCTTTTCCAATTTATAGGATTTATATTTAGAAAAGAGCAGCTGGATTTTAAACCAAAAATCATATTTTTAAGTTGACTCTCAAAGTGTTTGCAATCAAATATTCAGATTCAGTGAAACAATCATGGATTTGGAAAACATAAAAACAAACAAACAAAACTCCAACCCAAAACAGAATGGAATACAATAAAGTGGTAAGACTATGTAGGAAAATACTTCGGTTAGCTAACATTTTCCTATAGAAGCACGTTATATTAAATAACATTCAATTAATTAGACACAATATATGCTTGTTCTTGTGCTTGTTACTGAATCATTTTAACCTCTCTGTCCCTTTTCTGTGTCCTTGACTCAACTATTGTGGAGGCATAATAAAATGTGATAATATTTTAAAGTCAAAAATGATTTGCTAAACAAATTCTGAGAGCAGTAGATATGACAAGAACATACATTTTGCAAGAAAATGCTTACCTGTTGTAGAAAAAAAAGATATTTAATGGGCAACATAATCAGAACATGGAGCAGGAGTGCTTTTTCAGTACTGTTTTACAGGAGAAAAAAGGTCAAAGAATACATTAATCAGTGCAATGCTGTGATAGCTTTGTGTATGCCACGCAGATGGCACTGGGGAAGGGAAGGGAAAAGAGGAACTTTAAATATACTTAAACTTTAAATTTGCTTAATTTTAATTACAAGACATTAATTTTACTTTAAATTTGCATATTTTCTTAGTCACAATCCTGATAAATAGCAATGCTAAAGTGTCAATAAGTGAGGAGTTGTCTCAATGGCATAGTACCTCTGAAATACATGTCTAAGTAGGGATAGATGACACTTTCAACAGTGCATAGAAAAAAAAAATTGTACCTTTTTCAAGACTGGATCTGAATATATAGAAAAATCAAATTCCACTATGGGATCAACCATTTCTTAAGCAAATATTTGTATATGTTTCTAATATAATGATATACTGATATCCTTCAGTGTTACGCTGAGTAGTAGGCTCAGGCATAGAGCTTTGCATATTGTATACCTTGCTTGTCTTTCTATTAATATGCCAATAAAAAAGGTGTATGTTACCCCTGAGTTAAATATAACTTTCTTACTGAACAGAAGGAAAAATACCAATAAACTATTTTTTTCCTGGAGCTGAAGATACTTTTTCTAGCAATATTGAATTACATCAGAAGATAAAGAACAAAACAATTGTTCTCTAAACATTAAGCAATATATCTGTGACATTTTTTGTAAATAGAATTGATGTGTTCTTGACCTTTCCCAGCAGATATTCCTTGAATCAACTTTTAAGAAGTAATTTCGATACACATTTGATCCAAATGAAAAAAAAAAAAAAAAAGTGTGAAACAAACTAAAGAAAAGAGTGAAAAATGGTACTGACAAAAATTATGACACTGATAAAATTAAGGTCCAGATACAGCAAATTACTAAGTGCAACTTCAGCTGGAGTTGATGTGACTTACAACATGGCCTTCATTAAAGTTAAAATAGCAAATAGCTCATTAACCTTTCCTTAGTCCCAGAGCAACACCACTGAACAGCTGTTAGTTTTCTAGTCCTAGTGTACAGTGTATGCTAATAAAGAAAATAAGGTTTACTTCATGAGGAAAACCTGAAAAGGATCCCTACCTGTTGTAGAATTGTTATGAATTTCACGCACATTGTTATTTTCAGGCACCATAAAATTATCAAAAGTGGAAAAGAAAGACAAGAACAGCTCTGACTATTATGTCCTTAGGCCAGAAGTAGTCTTTTTGTCACATTTTTCTATTGATCCTACCTTTACAGACCATAATTAGTTGTCCTATTTGCCCCACAAGTTAGGTAATAAACATAATGATAATAACAATACTGAAATCCTACTCACGTTCTGTTATTAACCACCACAATAATCTTTGACTCTTTAAAAATCTTTTAAGACAAAAAAGGATATTATAAGGATCTGTATAACACAGACTGTTCAACTTCTCAGTCAATAACTTCTACACCAAGACCAATGACTTGAAATGGCAAGGCCTGTTAGAAGTCAGGTGAGAAGAGTAAGAAATCCCTATAGCTTAAAATTTATCAGTTTATGAGCCTGTGGTTGAGCTTATGCAGATCTTTGAGAAAGGGAAAACAAAACTACAAAAAAGAAGAGTTACTGATGAGAACGTTTACCATCAGTTTCTCCATGAAGAACAGAATTTGGGGATGACATCTCAGATTTATTCACAGGACAATCATTTCATGTTGCATTATCTATCCCCTTAAGTTACCATATAGTTGTTATCTTTATCACAAACTTGAGATATAAGAAGTATGGAATGAGGGAAAAGGATTATGTTTTTAATCCTTTGACTAGCTGCAAGGAAGTATTCAAGGTAGCTTTGTGTACACACAAAGAAATCATACATTTAAATGTTAACTGATAACCAAATACTCTGTGTTTGAGCACTATGATTATAACACCTTCTGTTGATGTCATCTTATCATAGAAAACCTTAGGTATCTGAAAATGAATTCCAGTGATTAAAAAGAATAAAATTCTGATAAGAAGGCTCAGGTTCTTCCCATAACTAAATCCAATCGAACAATTGATTTTCAATTTTACATTCTGTGTGAATGGAATGTGAAATATAAGGGAGAAAATGTGAATATCAAGTGATTTAATAAGAATTATCATGAGCTTTATGTAAGAAAAAAGTACAGATTTCCTCTAATCTTAATAATATTATTTTAGTTCCTATAATCTAAGGTCAAACTCTGAATAAATATACATTACATTTGTCATTTCCTATATCTAGTTAAACTATTAGATACAGCAACAGCAACAATTCCTGAATGATGCATGTGAGTGACTCCTCATATTGTATTATCAGTTCAGGAGGTGAGTTTTGGTGTACAGCAAATTATACCTTGCAACGTTGCACTTATAGCAGGACCGTTTTTAATCTTAATGTAGCTAAGTTTACCAACTTTTCCTTCCATGATTAATATACATTTGCTCTTAAATTCATACCTTGACTGTCTCTCAATCAGTCACCCAGTTCTTGTTATTGTAGGTCAAACATAAATATACTTAACGTTGGCTGAGGAATGAAAATTAAAATGAAAAAAAATCATACCTCTCAGTCCTAAATGAAGCAGTTTAAGCCTCTATCATACCTAAACAAATCTTGAGGCTCAACATTAAGATGAGTTGGGACTTATCCACAAATTCACCTATGTTCAAACTTGGAGACAGAACCACATATAAAGATCAGTCCTTTATCAGCTGTTAACGGTAATAAGTATCAAACCTTTAGATCATAAGGCATTCTTAGCTTCCTAAAAGAGTATGAGCATGAACAAATCAACACACAGAATCAATAAATAAATTTCCAAAAACTAAACCCAAAAAAGACTGTTTCCAATGTTAGGACAAATTTATCTAAGCTCCAAAAATATATGTTGAAAATTTATGCAAATATATATTTAAAAATTTTTATTGTCTTTGGGATGTTATGCACTTCCATAATCAGTTAAGCCCTGTCCTTTTTTCTCAGATTTTGAGAAAGTAGTTTCATTGATCAAACCTCTGAATGTAAACCCAGCAGTGATGTTTTCTACTCTTTCTGTTCATTTAATTGTCAGTTTTAGTAATTACAGATTTTAAAATTGAATCTAGCCAATTACTATGGACAGTATATTTGACTTTTACTCACTGGTTTTCTAATCAAGACCTCTGCAAATGCCAATCCCTTTTCTTTGATTTAATAAAATAATTTTGTTACAAGGATTACCCTAAGCAATACTTAGACTACCAAAAGAAAAGAATAAATGTTAAGATGAATGTTTAAAAATGAAGTATGAGGGCAAAACATAGCCTTACTGAAAGCTGTCTCCTTTTAAAGAACAGTTAAGGTCTTGTCCTATGAGTCAAATCCATACACTTTGAGGTATGTATGTATGCTGTGTAATACATCGAGAGTGTGTAGAATGAAATTTTTAAGATAGTCTTTATTACTTGGTGCTATAAAAAAATCTCCATTTTCCGTCAAGCTTGTGTGTTTGAATAATGTTGCCTGCATGAGTTTATAGGCAGCCTGAACTGACGCCACAAACTGATTTAACCTCCAGCTAACCCCAATCGATAGGCTACTGTGAACAATGAAAAGTAAAGGATAAAAATGTTCCTTGGCCCTGCAACTGAGTGTTTTTTTTCTAACTTTTGGTTTTCTGCCTCTCAAAATACAAAACCTTTAGGCTATATTTTAAAAAATATACTTTTTAAGAAATACTTACCCCGTCTCACACGATCAATCTTAATCAAGTCACCTAACTTTGCCTATACAGCAACGTAGTACTCAGTGATAATTCCATACTCAAGTAATGTTATAGCTAAAGCATCTTTGGAAGCCAAATGGTCTAATCAGACAAAGTTACCCTTGTGAGAAAGTAGATTATTTATTCAAAAGGATTTAAAGTTGCCCTTGTAGATACAGAGAACTATTTTGCCTTCTTTAAAGTTGCATACAAAAGCTGAAAATAAATAGACATTTGTATCTTTTTCTCAGTCAGGAAAATTAACCAAAGAATATGATATTTCATTTTTCTTTTTTAAAAAAGGAAAATGAAAACAATAAGATAATACAGATTTTAGTATTAGATTTGGAAGAGTTCCAGGGTTGAAATGGAAATTCTGACAGATTAAATATCTGGAACTTAAGTAAGGGATAGCTGGTGTAATTCAGAGACACATATTTACAAAACCACATGCACCAGAGTTCCTCAGCTATGCAAGCGAATAAGATGAGTTTAGGGGATTTACAGCTTTCTAATGTCCTTATCAAAACTGCTTAATCAAAAGCCCGGAAGTAATTTATCTCTATCTTCTGTGCTGGGCACCCTAGACACACACTTGAAAACTGGATTAATGAAAAGACACTGATTGGTTTTGATTTTTGACATATATTTCTTTAAATTTCTCTTCTAAAAAAATACTCTTCAGTGTCTATTAGTAGTTATTTATCACCTACCATGTGCTCCGTTTCAGAACAAAACAAACAAAAAGAATCCTTATCCTAGGATGCTTCAAACCCAAAGCCTCAGTGCTGTAGATAAATGCTTTATCGTTGATTCATAAGCTTGTGTAAGAACAAGCTTAAGCTAAGCAAAAAAATAATAATTCCCAATCCCTCATGCCTCGTAAATCTATTGTACTGTCTGCATGTAAGATTGTGGCCTATTGAGAAAATCTGCATTAGAAATTTGAGGAGATGCTAACTAAAATATTTCAACTTTTTAATTTTAAATAATTAAAAAATAACTCCTCTCTTATTATGATACTTAAGGACGAGTGCTCAGTTGCAATTTAAGTAGCAGTGTGTTTGTCAAATGTTTAGTAACAGGTTTTCTTCTGTTTTTCTGTCCTGATAATTTTAGAAATAGCTACCAATATGAGAATTCTATATAGAATTTTTTCTCAGCATTGCTATTAACTGCTATTTTGCAATGCTTGATGACTACATGTTTGAAATGTTTCGTGTATGGCTTGTCTGAAGCCTAATACCCTGCAACAAGAAGTCCCTGACTGATTTGAGTCATGATGAAAGTGTTTTGGTTAGCAGGTGAAGACAGAAGATCATAAAGCTGTTTGTTTTGTTTTTTTTTTTAATTGTTGTTCAGGTGTAGAGTTAGTGTAAATGACCAAAGCATCGTAAAGCTTTTGATAGTGAGACATAGCATTTATCTTTCTTTCTTTCTTCTTCCCTCTTATTCCTCTTTCCTTTTTTCTTTTCCCTTTTCCCTCCCTCCTTCTTTCCCTTCCTTCCTTCCATCCTTCCTTCTTTCCCACCCTCCCTCCCTTCCTTCCTCCCTCTTTCCCCCTTCCCTTCCCCCTCTCTCTCTTTTGCAGTTAAAGCCAGACCACAATTCACAGTGCAGAATTGAATGCTTAGGATTCCTGTACATAGAACAAATGCTTATAAGCAGTTGGACTCCTGAAACAGCTAGCAACGAATGTCAAAGAGTAGTGCTTGCCTAAATTTCTATTTCTTTTCTCCTTCTTCAAACTCTGAGGAGATGTTACAAAGTTCACCAGATGTTGAAGTGTTTTGTAATTGACACCTCAATATTTTTCAGACTAAATTTTAATCTGATAGGGAATCACTTTCTTGCAGAATTTAAATGGATGAGATATGGGAAAGTAAAATTTCAGTCCTTTTCTTTCGTCATTTTAAAGGAAATTCTAAAGTAAGAACTCAGTTAGATTTAATAACATGTATGCAACTGGAGATGAAAGTAGTAGTGAATTTACAAAAGTTCAGTATGGTACTCCCTCATGGCTGAACAGAACAAGAATTGTAATCATCAGCAGTTTGAGTCATCTGAAGGGAGAAAACTCTAAAAGTCTAACAGATTAACGGTCTGTTTAGGTAAGTTGACAAAAAATAGCACGACTGTATTTTGAGTCAAAATAGTGAGTGAGAAGACTGTCTAGCAGCCAGAGACAGGTTTTCTATTGAGTTACTCCAGAAATACACATTGAAAAATTATATTGAAGAGAATATTTTAAGGTTGTGTATAAATTCCTTAAACCCCAGGAAATTAATTTCCAGTGTGCCTATATTCACTAGACACATCTATTAATTATGCAATTAGCTTTTATTGCTTTCCAGAAGAACCCAGCTCAGTTATTCTTTGGGGAAGATATTTGCACACTTTGGCCTGAAATACAAGCCTTGAAAAATTCACTGAGGTAAGACTCAGAGATAATAATTTGTGACATTTAGGAAGTCCCTCCTGAATGGAAATATTCAATGCAGTATTCCAAAGGTTTACTTCTTTGCTTAATCTGTGTACATTTTCAGAAGGACAGAAAAGGTGATGTTATTGAAAGGAAGCTGCACAGAAGTCAGAAACAGCCCAAAACTAGAAATTCTCATAGAAACAATGCCCACTTTTTTTTTTTTCCCCCCACATACATAAGATTATGTTATTTCTTTTTCCTCTGTTCGAAAAAATAGCAAACCATTTTTACTGCAGTTTGCCAAAAGGCATTAAAACACGTATCAAGAATAGATTAATTTTTCTCAAATGCTTAAATATTTTCAGAATTATGATCAACAGAAATCTGATAAATGTTGTTTATTAGACTAAGCTTGAAACTATGCTGAACCAACTGACATGTGACTTTTACTGGAACTACTTCAGAGCAATCACATAAAAACTATTAAGACAATAATAGGATTGTTCCAGGAGAAATCAAGAAATAAAGTTAATATTCTTTTACCTTTGGAATCAAAGTGATTGACTTTCATAAACTACTCATTGTTTGCCTCCTGGTTCTTTTAATAAGACTGGAGGAAAAGGGAATCCAAGTTATAATAAATAACTATTCAGGGAAAGAATCACAAAAATCAGTCCCACTGAAACTATTTCTTTTGTCCATATTATTTTCCCAGTTGTTTTCTGACTCATTTGGTTAACACCTTTGGAAAGGATTCTTATTGCCTACTGCAAATTACAATTTTTATAATTTATGTAAAAATTTCATTAGCACATGCTGTAATTTTCTATCGGATAGATAATTTAGAGTAGAGGTAGATAATTTTTAGGATAGAGAATTACATTACTATATTATTATTATATTTTAGCCATATAAGTGATTACTAATGAAAATAAACTTGCTATAAAAATGACCTAACTTTGGAAAAATATAATGTTTTAATTCATCTTTCTAATTGACAAATAATGGTAATTAAGTACATCTGATTTAGAGGAAAAAGTCTTCTGTGTGTCATACCCACAATTCAATTCACATATCTCAAACAAAATTTTAAGGCTTCATTCTTCATTTCTTTCAAAGTTTATGGGAATTGCTTAACCTTATTCTTCTCTTGAGTTTCAAACACACATCCAAAAAACAAGAGACAGTGTTTGGGAATTTTTGTCTAACATAAAATGACTACATTTACCATAGGTTTGGGTGTCTTTCTGATCAGCCTTGGTGTTGCAGAACTGAGCAAATAACAGGTAACTTCCCACTGCAGGTGGGTTCCTACAGAGGTTATTGGCCAAACACTGTTTTCTATCTTGTGCTCCTAATGTAGAGCCTGCCTTCACTGTAGATAGTACACACTGAGACTTGTACTCAGCTTACACCTTTTTTAGCCCAGAGTTATGAAGCATATTCTCTGTTCATCACTGCCAGCAACAAGTAATTTGCATATCTTGGTTTAATTAGCAGGAGAGACACACCTTTAAATTAAACTGTTGTTATCAAAAGGAAAGATATATTTTCTTGTTAGTTCTGTCTTATTTCTGCAACACGATTTTGGCAGTCACTAGAGGTAGTTTTACTGAGGGGAAAACTTCTTTTTATTTTGAGAATATTCTGGGTGTGAAGGTGTCACATTTATACTTGGAGGAAATTAATGAATATTCACCTTTTTGTCTATCTCACCTTGAAAATCTGAGTCCAACAGTTAATAATGAAGAGTGTATGTCCCAGAGAATGATTATCACCACTTGAAAATATAATATGATCAAAAGGTCCTACCAAGTTTTCCAAGCAGCTTTGTTTAAAATCAGAGATTCCATATTATGTGTCCCAAATCCATTTGAATGGAAAAAACCTACAAATTAATCTTTTAATTTACTTCGCTTTAATACAGCTATGTCACATGCAATTGTCCATTTGATGGTGATTCCCTAGTGAAAAACTCCATACACTTGGGAGAAACACTCTGTCAGAATGATTATCTACTCTCATCATCAATGGAAGGACAGGGAAAATATGGGAACTAAAATCAGGATTTCAAATGCTAAAAAAAGAATAACGTTTAGTTTGAAACTAGATTTAGCAGTAGCATATGGATACCTTAACTTTTTGTTCACCAGTGTTGACTTACATGAAAGACCAAATTAAATCTTTTCCTCTTTGCCTTTCTTACTTTTAACACTGACTTCTTTATAACTAGTAGTGAAGTTCATTCTTCTGAGTGGAGTGTGTGGGCATAAATCCAATTTTCTCTTTTGGCTGACTGTATCTTTAGACTCTATGACATGTAGAGCTTTTCAATGAATGGAGTTCCAGTTTGTTTCATCTTGCAATAATTGAGAAGTACTGTGCAAATGATTAAAAAAATAACAGGAGTTGCTGACTATATTCTTGTCCATACGATGCATGGGCACTGTGTGTGGCTAGAGATGTAACAAGAAGTGTCAACAAATATTCATGACTTCTGAATATTTTTATTAGTGTGTTGTATTAGAACTGCCTTTCAGCAGTAACAGTTCCTCTTAATACCCATTTACACCCTCACCAAAGCAAGAAAAAGACAAATTGACAATTACTTTTTTGTATAATTACTACTCATATGCACATCTGTATCATAATTAGTGCTAATTTTAAACATAAAAGTATTGATCTAAAAAACGAAAATTAAAAAGTATAACTTCTCTCTAAATATTACTTTAGGTCTGACTGCTCAAACTGAATCTGTATTGCAATACTGTCATGCAGTAATTGAACTTAGCCGATGCCTACTCTGAAGATCTGACCCAGTATGCTGTAGTTAAATACTGGAAATTATATAGAAAAAGCTTTATCAAGAAAGTCTTTCAGAAGTATAGGTAAGGATAAGGAACTGAAAACAAATGACAAGTCCTCTGAACCTGTAAAACTACTCAGTACTTGATCATGTTATCTAAGCTGTTTGTTTAAGATGATAGCTTTGTCTTTTCACATTTTCAGCATACCTTCAGATGTTGGACAGTTGAGCCTTAACTAGATTGACTGGATAATCTATTTTTTTGAATGTTAGGAAAAATTACGTTTGTTTTCTAGATACTGATATTTAATTTCCTAACTGAGGTTAGCCTGTTATATGCTCTTTTCATGTGACAATATTCTTGAATAATGAAGAAATTTTTTTTGAAAATGCTGATTATATGAGAAAAGCTTAAAAAAGGAAGAGCTGATTATACACGTAACATGTTAAAATGGAAATTTATTCAACATTTTCCTTATTTATTTAAAAATGAGGAAATAAATATTTAAGTATCATGAATAACAGAATTTGTCAGAACTCTAGTGATACATGTTTATCCTTGTATTTGTAAAAAAATGTTGATTGGAAAAAAAAAGTCATTATAATTTATAAAAGTGACTGATGACTCAATAATCTATGTGAAGTTATAATCTCAGGTATTACTGTTTAGTGGTTACAACCTCTTCGATGCAAAAATGTTGTTGGATCACCACAGTACATCTGACACAATCCAATAAAAATATTGTCAATATATGTCCTTTTCTCTAACTCTTCTTTGCTTCTCATGAAACTAATCTGTAATGGAACTTTCAAATAACTCTTTTAAAGCTATGACTGTTCAAAGGAGGATTTTTTTTTAAAGATGTCAAATTGATAGGGTAATTTGATTTTTATCTGAATGGTATGTCTATCCACAAAAACACACATTGCATATATTCTCAGAATAGCCTTCTCACTGGGTTGATAGAGCTACTGGTTGTACTGTTTCATTCAAAGATGTTTTATATACTCCTTCCTAACACCACATTGTTCCACGGAGGCACTCGTACAAATGTCAGGTTTACAGCAATGGTTGCTGTAAACAGAACTCACTACACCGTTAGTCCAACAATAGTCACTCTCATAGAAAGGCTATATAACAAGAAAGCAAGAAAGCAAGTGATTGTATTTCTAATATTAGTTCATTGCAACGACATTAAAATATTCTTCCCGTACTCCCTCCAAAGCATGTTATCAGGTTACAGCTCTAACACTCGTATGTCTAGGTATGCTATATGCCATGCAGTTTCTCCCTTCTATATCTCAGTATATTGTAACAATTCTGCCCTTGCCTTTCAGGGATTTTGAGCTTTGTATTGTTTCTCTGCTTTCTGGATCTTATGGAAGAAAACAAGATAGCATCTTCCCCAGTCGGTAGCAGTATTTCTACTATATTCTTGTGGTTACTTTAGTCTAAAGTATGTGGGTTGCGGCAGCATTTGTGCAAAGACAGAAAGGCGATTCTTCGTATCCTGCCTACAGACAACGCAAGGCAGTGCTCTGTGCATGCCAGAGATAGGTTACTCTGATCTCAGAGAACTAGTCTGGTATCTCCACTTTATATAGCCATTTTGTAGAAAACGGATTTTATTTTTGGAATGGTTCTTTCAGTTACCTAGTCATTGCATTGAATTGTTCAGAAAGAGTTTCAGTTTCCAAGATCTCATGAAACTACTCCATTTTCCTTCTTTCAAAAGGACAGAGTTATTCTATGACTAGGAGTGCCACTTCGCTCATTTAGGACTGGAAGAATGTGTTGGGTTGCCTGTCAGAATGAATAGTTTTTTAAAAAATAGTGAAAAGTATTTGCTATTCTGAAATACTAAAGACTAGAATTTGCTGGAGTGAAAACACCACAACTGTACCCTCCTTCTCCTCCCCTCCCCCTTAAAATAGTTGTAGCTCACTTATGATGAAGTGTTTCAGGAATCTCATGAAACTGTAACAGACCTTTCAATCCTTATGGCCCTTATAAGACTATGTTCTTACACTGAATAATACTTGGCAGTTACTGCACTGTAATAACACCTCCCTGGTTTTAGCCTGCTGACTGAATGAGCATAATCCATATGGAGACTTAGACATTTACTGGTTGATATTGCCCAGTAGCAAAGTCTGCTTTTATAAATAAGGGTTTTCACAAGGTAAAACGCCTGCAATCTGGGGTTTGCTTCCCTCCTCTCCAACATCCTCACAGCCAATCTTCATTTGTGTAAAGACCTGACACACAAAATTTCTCTCATCTTCTTTCTGTAAGTTTAACAAAGTGTTACTATGTGTAAAGATCAAATGCATTGCTACTTTTTCATCAGTGAGTGATTTTGTGTTCAATAGTTTGCTTCAACAGGTCTGTAACATATGCCAACATTTCTTTATTAGTAATATATATGATACCATATTCACATTCCTGTAATTGAATTACCATGTCATAACTTAGCAGAAAGTTTTGCAAGACGTTTGAGAAATACTATCCTGTGTGCTTTGTCATCTAACATTTTCACATGAGCAGATCCTTTTTTCCTTTGGTGTTTTTTTTTTTTGCTTTTGTGACAAATATAACAACACATAGTTATTTCTCAATTTGGTTTTAATTTTATTTGCTTTATTGTGTCATTGTCAGAGTTCATATATTTGAACCCAAGACTGTATCTGTAGGAGACAAAGTCCTAGACCATCTACTTGATTGGCAGATGGTTCACTGGAAAAGAATCTAAATAGTCATTACTTCTTCCTTTTTTAAGTGTCCTGTCATGTTCCAGTGGTTACTGGTGTGTTATGATGTTAAGTAATTGCCGTCAGAGGGGACAAGGTAAAAATACATCACCTTGGTTTGCGTGTGAAGAAAACATTTATCTTCTGGCTGGAAAGCAGCTTTTCAGGACAAGACCTGGGAGTCCCAGGGGGCACCAAGTTGAGCACGAGCCAGCAATGTGCCCTTGCATCAAAGAAGGCCAACAGCACCCTTGGGGGTATTAAGTAGAGCAAGGGAGGTGATCCTTCTTCTCTGCTCAGCACTGGTGAGACACATCTGGAGTGCTGGGTCAGGTCTGGGCTTCCCAGAGAGACAAGGACATACCTGAATGAGTGCAGACAAGAACCATGAAGATGGTTAAGGTAATGGAGTATCTGCTTATGAGAATAGGATGAGAGCTGGGACTGTTCAGCCTGGAGAAGAGAAGGCTCAGGAGAGATCTTATCAATGTGTATAAAAACATGGTGGAAGGGAGTAAAGGAGATGGAGTCAGACCCTCCTCAGAGGTAGCTAATGACAAGATGAAACAGGCAGAAATAGAAATACAGGAAATTAGACTTGAACATAAAAAAACCCTTTTTTACTGTGAGAGTGATCAAACTCTGAAACAGGTTTCCCAGAGGGTCTGTGGAGTTTCCATCCCTGGAGATACTCAAAATACAGTCGGCCACAACCAGATCAACCTGCTCTAGCTAACTGTGCTTTGAGAAGGGGGTTTGACAACACAATGTTCAGAGGTCCTTTCCAATCTCTGCAAGTCTCTGATTCTGTGAACAGTTTCCAGGGCTCTTTTAGTTCTAGAGTTTTAATGCTGGAAGAACTTCACCCTTTAAGCCAATTAGCATGATGCTTTATGATAAAAGTAGGTGCCCCATATGATTTATTTACCAACTTTTTACTTTTTAAAAATGTACTTATGTTCTGAGTTGATACTGTAACTATCACATATTTATCATGTACATGGAAAGTTCTATGGATGCCTGTAATATTTAAAAATGTTTTACTGTTATTTTTTTAAATGCTTCACTACCTGACATTATTTCAAAGACAATTTTCTATGCATTGAGAATGTATAGTTCATTTGACTCCTTAGGTATTCTGACTTACCAATTTTGCCCTTTTTGTCATTGTAATAAAAATGGTTTTAAAAGACAGACAACCCTAAGAGGTAGTGTCTTTGTATGTCCTTGATAAAAAGCCACTTCTCTTTGCATATAAGACCAAATAGTTAACCAATGAAGTGTGTTTTATTTGTTTATGATCCTCTTTTAATGAACAGTATCTCAGAATCTGAGTCTGCCAAGGACTGTTGTGAGATCTGACAGGGCAATAGACCATAGGAACTTGAAGACTTGGAGACAAACTCCTAGGACCTCACAGTAACATCACAATAAGGTCTTTTTTCTTCTAGGTGTCTACACATTCACCTTTCCACTTTGACTGTTCAGTTTAATAAGAGTACTAAAAAAACCCTCAAAGTGGCAGCATCCTCAGTTATGTGCAGTACATTTCTAGAGTCCTCTTTTCCACTGTGTGAGATGAAACAGCTCTTTCTAAACTCCCTGCTTTTGTATCTACTCCTAAAGCTGTAGATGTAGAAATACAGTTTCCTCCTTGTCCAGTTCCCAGTAAGATTTTTGAGTAAAAATAAAGTTTGTGGTGGCTTGCAACTCTTTGTGTTCTCATTTATTTGTAGCACAACGCTTATGTAATGCATGTTATATTTTATATTTTCCATATCACACTCTTGTGTCACAACTAAAACAACCTCCCCTTCCTCAGGAATTTATTTGCCACTTGTAACCTAACATCTTATTTTCTTGTTGTTTCTTGGGTGAACCAGGAAGTTAGAATGAGATCAAGAATACCTAGGGATATAGAAGACATCAGACAAGATTTTTTCCACAAATTGAAGACTCTGAGACAATGTATGTACCTGATGACAGATTCTACTTTCCTGCAAAAAAAATGAAATAAACAATTGGAAAAAAAATAAAAGGGTGGCTAAAACAAAAGAAAGTGTTGGTCCTTGGAATAACAACTTGTTATACATAATGTATTCCAGCAAGGGAAAAGCACAACAGGGAGATCTGTGATGTAGATACAAAGGAGTTGAACAGGTAACCTCAGATGGAAAGATTTTCTCTGGTCATTTTCCAGGATGAGCCTGAAAGGACTGAACAGTTTTTATTTTACCTAATATAATGCCACTTCACAAGGGTGACACATAATCTACTTCTTAAGGTCTGATTCATTTTCCTTTTCATTGCAGTGGACTTTGCATACTCATTGGCAGCTCTGAAAGGAGTATGCAATATATTAATATCCTGATTGTATTGCTATCTGTGACTTTGTTAAGTAAAAGTCAAAGCTGAATTAAAGCCCTGTTTCTGGAAATCTCAAACACATACTAAAGCCTCAAAGATAATAAAATCTACCATTTAAGAAGAAGGTAGTGAAACATATAAATGTAGTCTGATTGTGGAAAAGAAAAATATTATTAAAGTTATCACACACATAGTCTACAAATAAACCATAGTGATTTAACAATTAAAAAAAAAAAGCAGGATCTAGATTCTAGATTTTTGAAAGCTGGAAAATTCAAGGAAAAAAAAAGATAGCTTTTGGATTTGCTTCTTTTATTTCCATACTTTTATGTCCCTTTTGGCACTTCAATATAAATCATGATTTTAGCACACATTTTTTGTTACGGCTGTATATAGTATCTGTTTCTTTCTTAGCTATTTTAAAATATATGCTGTTAATGTAGGATGACTTAATGATTTGATACACATCCCATAGATAAATATAGTAAAATTTAATAGTATTTATAGCCATAACCTGAATCATTGCTTCTGGCAATTTAAATACATTTTGACAAGTAAAATAAAATGTAAAAAAATATAAACTAACTGAAGTTTTTGTATTTCTGTTGGGGTGAATATACCAGTATCATATGCAATAGAGAGTTTTTTGAAGACACATATTCAGTTTAATATATTATTTCATTGTTGTTTTTTTTCCCAAAACACTGATTTAAAAAAAAAATAAAATTCACTGAATGTGATGCTTTCTGGAAGAACCCACTGCAATTTCAGTATACAGACACAAACTCAAAAAGCAAATTACTTTCACATTTTCCATGAAAAATCAACATCATCTGTGAAAAATTCTATCTGCATTTAAGTGGAAAAAAAAATATAGTAGAAAACATTGCTTTCTTCTATATTTTGCACTGAGCTAGTAAAACTGAGTAATCTAAATGGTGCTCTCAGATTCACAGTTTCATTAAAATTTTGATAAAAATTTGTATTTCATCTTATACAGAGACGGTAGCTGGGTTATTCTGCTGTCTAATGAAGGCTCTGACTTACATAATGTTACATTATTTAGGCATGATAGCTTTCCTTATTTCCTTACCCTGTATTTACTTTCTTGTTCCAATCTTGTGTCTCCCAGTTGTCCCAATTTCACTGCTTCATACATGTCAGTAGTGTTACTTCAGTTACCTTTGTTTCCTGATGATCTTAATAGTATGCTGTTGAAACACTGTGAAGAATGCTTGACTTTTAGACATGCAGATTTGTACACTGTGTATAATGTATGTTCTAACTTGTTTGTGAGTTCTGTCCTAACATTATACCTTTGCTAAACATAATCATATCTGAATTGCCTATTTTTGTATGACAGAGTACAAAGAAACCTGAAAATATTTGAGTGATATTTCTTTGTAAAAATTCCAAGCGTGGACAAGTAGTGATTTATCTGCAACCGAATCATGACTTGGAACAAGAAGCAGGAATACAGGAAATAGTTGAAGGATGTTGATGATTTTTGTGAATTTCAGCTGATTGTAGGTGTTTTGAAATTACAGAAGACATCCAGAACTTTTAATGAGTTTCTATATTAAGGTTAACACTTTGAATTAATGTTGGAATGAAAAGGCAAATGACTGCAAATAACGGTGAATGTGTCATAAGTCATTGTTCTCTCTAACAAGTAAGAAGCCTATGATCAGTCCATGAGTTTCTCAAGGGGTCTTCAGATGCCATATGCATTGCAGTAATTCAGACACAGAAAATACCAAGACAAGAGCTGCTTCTATAACCAGTTATTTCAGCAGAAACTAAAACAAGCCAATACATCTATATAAGGCTTTCAAACAGAGTTAGTGGACATTGCATGCTTCATTCAAGATAGTACTTTTCTCATCTGAAGTGAAATATCTGTATTTTCCTTGACAGACTGCTATTTAGACATAGTATGAAAAGATTATGTTTAGGTAGGAGTATATTCATACAATACGGAGAGAATGTTTCCAGAAATCTATTGTCAAGAATTATTGACCCAGCTGAAACTTGGTGTGGAGAGAATGTTTCCAGAAATCTATTGCCAAGAATTATTGACCCAGCTGAAACTTGGTATGTGCTGAGACTGATGAACCCATGGGTGGTTTCTCACTCTTTGAGAGTTTATACGGACATAGCTAAGAAATGTCTTTTTTTCAAGGCCACTGTGGGATAGTACATGCAGGATTGATTTATCTAAGTTATTGTTACATGACAGTGACATCTGTTCATGTAAGAATGAAAGCACGAGTCATATTTGGTAGAAGTTAATCCTATGAGTTGTTTTAGGGTTGTTTGCTGTGATTGGCACCCATGTAATAAACAGGTTTTTCACATTCAGAAGGCATTAAGGATCCTACTTGAAAAATCCACTGAAAAGGTTAAACATAAGTCAGGTCTTCAGTGAAGGTAAGTCCTTAGCATAAAACAAAGTAAATCTGAATAGTTTGGAACCTACTGATCATCAAGTTAAGTCAGGAACAATAAACGTTTCTGGAGTCAGATATAAGATGTCATAGACACTAAATAATCCTAAATTATGACTAAACTCTTAGAAAAGCCAAAAGGAAGTATTTTCATCAATGTTGACATAATCCAATAACAAATTAGCAACATTTACTACTCACAGTCACAATAATAAAATTTCTGTTGTAACGGAAATGTTATATTTTTTTCTTTCCTCTTTTAATAACGACTAGTGAATCCTTAAATTACAGTAATTCCCCATACTTTTTTCTGGTAACCACTCTTGGTATCTTGTCCTTAAATCTTCCAGATTCTTCAAAACATTCCATTAAATAAATGAGAAAAAGCATGCAATGGCTTTTCTTTCTTCTGCAAAATGCATAGATGTGGTCCTCAAATTTATAAAACTTAGCAAAGCCTTTTAAAAATGTCAAAATACTGTGCAACAGGTATTACAAACTTTTGTTCTATGCTAGACATATTTGATACAGAGCTATGCCCAAACCTAGCTAATGGTAAGCATCACGAATTCTGAAATTATATAGAAATACATAATGATAGCAAGTTCAGTGGAATTATTTTACATAATTTTGAGTTCTGCAACATTTTTTCAGACTTTATTTACTTAAATGAATTGTTAAATGTCACCTGTCTCTGATTCAAACAAAATGATATAGTGTGCTGAAAACATAGTACGTAGGATTTGTCTGATTCTGATACACCTTTGTATGCAAACACTTGCTTAAGTTTAAATTTTCAAGATTTCTCACAAATATATTCTAGCAGCTTTTGTGAAAAGAACCAGAATCATGTACTGAAATATATTTTCAGTAAAACTCTCCAAATATTTGTTTCATATTTCAGTATATTTTCAAGGTTTTTATCAGTAAATTTAATGATTCAGCATATTCTGATAAGAGAAAGAAATCCCTTAAGTGCCTATTTGATTCCTGATTGAATCAATGGCAGGTATTTAATGAATGAGTAATATATCAGATGAATTTATTACCTTGGAGAGGTGAAAGATAGCAACATCTGAAGATTAAATATAAAGATATAAAAAGGTAAAGCCATTGGCTTTCTTGAGGAAAGTAACAGTGTTAAAACAACTTAATTTAAAATAAAATAAAATGCTGAGTGTACAGTGTCATTTTAAATTCTAAGCTCTGTAACACACAACTTACAATATTTTTAATTTAGCGTATCACTCTGATTTTGATACATATCTATAGATTTAGGGTTCTTAATAATAAACTATTTTAACTGTTTTGAAAATGGGATCTTGTCACATGAACTGGTGTGCAATACTATATTAGCAAGGATAAACTCGTGGTAAAATCCCTGCTTAAACTTGAAGTTAAAAATAAAAGCAGATACACCATGAGACCACTTGATAACTAACAGCATTAACTAGGCATCTGTAAGCATTTAAATTGTCTTCCCATTTTCTTTTCTGTTTCATTGTTCTCTGGAGAGTTCAAGTCTGCCACTGAAAACATATTTGTCTTGCATATGCTTTCTACTTACATAAAATCACAGCATACTCTATATTTTAAAATGTTCATAGAGACTTAGCTAGAGTAGTCACCTTTACAAATGTATACCTAGAACTTCAGCTTAAATGACTGGAGCTACCCTGATTTACACCGGCTGTATTTCTGTTTCAGAAAATGCTTTATAAAGTTACATTTTAAATAGATGACTTTTCTGTCAGGGGATTTTGATAGAAACTGATGGATGCAGCAACGAAAGCTTAGTGAGTAGCAGTGTGTATAATTCACTACATCATACTTAATTTCTATGATCCCATATTCCTCATATTATGTTAGTTTTACTATAACTTTTCTGAACTACTTCAGCTTCTGGAAAAAAAAATAAAATAAATTGTTGGAAAACTGGGAACCAGTAGGATAAACAAGAGTGGGTTCTGAGCCAATTGTTTCTCTCTCAGGTAAAGCATGTTTTTTCAGAATCGGAATTGGACAATGTTAACTCAACTGCTTGCAGAAGGGTAGGCATGTAATGAATATAATGTGTGGTCTCAGAAGAGGAAGGAAACACTGGGAAAATACATGTATCCAGAGTAGCACATAGGGTGCTCTGCTTAGCTCCTGTGAAGACTTCAGCTGAGAACAATTTTCTTGTACTAGAAATAAAGCAGAAAAAGGGAGCAAGAAAGTTGATAGGTTCTCACTTGTCCCTTAGTACAAGGCAACTTGTGCTCTGGAGGTCAGGGCTAAGGTCTCTGACATGATGGGCTGATGCCTGTCCTCAGGAAACTGGGACCTGATCTGGGAAATATTAAGGAGATAGTAAGAAACCAGAAACCCTTCTATTTCAGTGCTGGCTTGGTTTGATATGGCTAAGAGTTTTATTTGTTTGGTAGACAGAAAGTAAAGAGTAAAACTTCTGTTCCTGTTATTAAGGTCAGGTTCATATGTACCAAGTTTTAGGTCGTTTAACAATAGTCAGGAGCTGCAGCCCACAGCCAGAGCTATGGCTTTTCTATTTAGCAGTTAGTCACTGAAGTATATGTTTAGAATAATTCCATAACTTGGAGTTTGCAGTAATCGTACAGTGGACAGTTCCTCCTGTAATTCTGTTCTGATAATTTCTCCTTTTTAGCTTCTTGATATGCTGCTAAATATATTAAAAAAATGAGCCAGGTAGCATACCTCAAGGTTTACTGTGAAGTTGATATTCAAATTATCGGAAGATACTCCAAACTGCTAAGTAATGATGTAATGTAGAGAATCAGGCAGCAATCCTGATGTTTCTGACCAGTCCTCACAAGAATGAACGCAAATGAATGCATCCATTCATGTCAACAAACTAGCACAAAAAATAATACATTCATCCAACCTGTGTCTTCTATGATCTCCTTATTTATAGCTAATATGCATTTTAATAATTTTTTTTCAAGTTCTAGTTAGTTCAGGTGGATTTAATTGCTTTACTACTAATTGAAAGCTCTGGAGCAGTTACAGAGCAGAAATATTGTATATGTGCAGGGAACATTTGAAGTACTTTTAACATGACAGATTGCTTTCTTCTGCATTAGATGCCTAAACTACTTTGTTTTAAGTGTAAACTTGCTTTTGCTTTCTTTCTTTTGATGGTCAACATTTGATCACAAAAAAACCAATTTAGCTCTCCAATTAACTTTTGATTCTGGAAATTGCTTGGGTTCCTGGTGTAGAAAGGTTAAGCAATTAATAACATGAGATATTAGTGCATATGCAGTGTAACACAAAATGATATGACTACAGAACTTAATCAAGAATTTCCTTGCAAAAGATCTGTCTAAAAAGATAAAATCAGAGGAATATGATTCATAAAGATATTGTATTTAACCATACAAATTAGAGCTCTTAATTTGTTGCTTTGCCACTCCCTATTGTTTTCGAAAGTTAAGAAATCCATAAGAATGTACTATTTATTGCTTTAATAGACTAAGCTCTGAGTATTTCTTCTAAGAGAAGGATGAGGAACTACATTGGTTTCAACACTGCTGGTGTTAATGCTGAAAAAAAGGAAGCTACACCATAACAAATCCAGGTTAACGTTGCCAATTCTATAATTAAAAAACAAACAAACAAACAAACCAACAGTAAACTGGTAAAAGAAGTTGAAAGGAAGTCCACCTCAAGTGTATGTACATAAACACACCCTGTTCCAGCTTGACCAAACCAGTCTGCTGATACATCTTCTCATCTTCCTGAGTACAGGGATGAACTGTTTGTACACTTGAATGATGCCATCCTGAAAGACCTACCAACTTTCCTGAGTTCCTTTACTGACATCTTGTCTGATCCTGACCCACAAGCTCTCACCCAGCCTCTCATACACCCCACACAAGAGCTCATTATGTTCATAGAGGGAACATCCCCTACGTACCTTCCCTGTCCATCTTTCCTGAAGAGCCCTGAAGTGGTCAGGCAGTTGGATTAGACGACTGTTGTCTATTTTGTCTCTTTCCCAGGCTACATGCATTTATGTAGATATACTTGAGTGAGGACTCCTTTCAACCTCTTCCATAGTTTTGTTTCTACAGTTCATTCACAGTTCTGATGGGTAAGGAAAAGAAGTACCTTACAGAGTACATCACCACCTCCACTGATAATATTTTGAAGACTTATTCTTCCAGGTCTCAGGTTACAAATATATTAATTGTTTCAGGTAGCTAGAATAAAAGAATCATCCTCCGTGATATTGCACCAAACCAAAAATTTGTTGCAGTATTTAGTATTCATATAACATTCTGTATATATAAATATATAAATGTGCACAGAGGTCAGAAAATGCTACTAATTTATTGTGCTGGACACTGAAGTCCAGGGGGCAATGCTTTACTAAAAATACTCATCTAGGTGAATCAATGAAATAAGTAAAACCCAAATTCAGATCTTACTGTTCTCTGAGGTATACCTGGTCCATGGACTGTATTGTCATCTTTCTAAAATATGAGCATAAAATAATAGGCTTTTTTCTTTCCTCATGTCAAGTGAATGGCTATAGGAAATCATTTAACCCAAGTAATTCTTTGAAGTTTTCATTCCAAAAAGTGTGTTTCTTTTTCTTTTACCCTTATAGGCAGTGCAAAGAAAAAGTGGAAAGGTGGGAAAAGGTGGTAAGTTATATTATCTGAACGCAATTTTCTCCAGCTATGCTCCCTCAAGGACATTAGTAATTTATCTACTCATTTACCTTTAGTTAGAAAGTATTATACAATTTTATCTGAAAACACATGAAAAGATCAATTACAGGACTATGAATTCTACATGGTCAAATGATTTATTGCTTGATCATCCAGCAGGACCTAATAATAGCTGTAATAAGGAAGACTTTGAAATAAGTAAGATATTAAATTGTTTCACCATATGCTCATAATCATCATTTTCTTGCTGAGGGTCATGGTATGGCTACCCTTTAAAAAAAAGAGAGAAGCAGCATACACTTCTCTGGTAATTGATGTTCTGTAAGTAGAGAGCAATTGACACAAACTTTGCTGAAACTTGCATTATAGCTGGCCAAAGCATTATAAAGCTTGAGTTTCCTGGGTGATAAAATGCCTTTTAGAGAAGCAAGAACAAACAGATGGCAAAAGAAGAAAATAAACTAAGGGTAAAAGGTAAGGTGGAGAAGATAAATTAATAAGCAAGTGAAGACAAAGAAATGAAGAAAATATGCATCCCCAAGAAGTTTAAGACTAAAAATAACATTTTTATTCATAATTACTTAAAAAGTTTTCAACCTGACCCTCTTTTGCTATTATCTGATATTCCCTTTAAAAATCTGAAGTAGCAATTCATGCAATTTCCAGATGTCTTATCTTACAAATCCACTGGATTTGTATTTTCTTAGGGAACTTGTTAGCTAAGAACAAAGCTCTTAGCATCCAAAGCAAATGAAAGAAATTCTGATTAGAGAGAACTGGTTCATGAAACAAAATTAAGCAAAGTTCAAAGTTCAAAGTTCATGAAACAAAATTAAGCAAAATTTAAAGAAAACAAACCATACATAAAATAGAATGTCCTGATTCTAAGATGGCAGAGATGTGGTTATCCTAAACTGCCTCTACTTTTAACCAACTTTGAGTTCTTAGATTGCACTGAGTGTAAATATAGTACTGAAAATATAACTTCACTGGGGTTTACTGCTTAACCGATCTTTAGTCATTAGCTGTGGTTCTTGGGGTCTCTGAGTGCTCTCTAGAGATTTAAGAATATCAAATTCAAAGAAATGACAGACTGCGTAATGCTGTGATAAGCATTTCTTCAACAGGTGCACTTGCTGGTTGGCAATTTAGCCTTCGAAAGGTTAAAAGGCTGATGTCATATATCACTGTTCTGTATTATGTCACTGTATTAGTAGCACTATAGATTGGCAAGACAGGTGGATCCCTGGTGCAACTATTCATCATGTTTACTTGAATGACACACAATCAATATATAAAGTACTTTCAGTTGTTCATATTTATAGCTGTGATCTCCAAACATAGTGAACTCTGACTATTGCATTTGGTGAACCGAATTCTGGAATTTGCTGTATATCAGGGAATCAATGAGCAAGTTGGGGTCCAGATTTTTGCCACTTATCGTCTGACAGACACAAAGTGGGAGTAGATCAAGGATCCTCCAGAGTAAAATAAAATGACAATCCAAAGCTTTGTGTTTCTTTGTATCCTGACCATTTCATTATTTGCCACTGTCTATGTTTTATGGGCAAAATGGAAAATGCGTCATACTGGCTATGTTAAGTCACAGTGCTGAAAACATTCCAAATATGCATGCTTGTAAACTTGTTGGTAACAACACAAGACTATGTCTTGTTCAAACATGAAGAACAGAGTGTCAGACCGATAGTCTGAAAAACAACTTGAACATGTAACAATGCAGCCCAGAGAGACAGAAACATATTGTGACCTCTTCAGCTTTGCACTGTTCTCCATATGATTCCAGTTTATTAGTTTCTCATTTAGAAAAAGTTGTTGATAGTTTTGTCTTCCTGTATCTCTCTCTGTATGAAGTCCACTACAGTTGTGTTTGAGAATGAGACTATTCTTAACTTCCATATGATTAAGAAAAATGAGAAGAAAAAAAAGTCTAAAAGTTGTTCAGATCTTAGTGAACTAGAAATTCGCATTTTCCTGTCACAGATGTTTTAGTATTAACTGAATTTGTAATGTTAGTAATATTGCTAAGCCACCAAAATGTTCAGCCTTGATATACTATAATAATTTCTTACTTGACACATTAGCCTTATTTCTTTAAATAGTTTGAATAGAAGTTGACAATTAAAAGTGAAATGCAAAGTGGAGTCATTTTACATGAAGCTTCATAAAGATGTGAAGCAGACTGAAGAGAAGAAACCTAAAAAAAATAAATGCTTAAACTTTCCCATGCTAAATGACAGCTTTAGTGCACAGATTACATTTGACTTGTTTTTTTTTTCCCCTCTGAGAATAAAGAGTTACCTCGGAGATCAGTACATGAAAGCTTCAGCCTTGAATTGACAGTATTCTCTGTTAGGAAAGGAAGCTGCCTTATGTACTAAATCTCAGAAAAAGACACAGCATACTGAATGCTGCTTGTAATACAGGGGAAACCAATACATTGAGAGTGATCTGTTTGGTTCCTTTGATCAATGGAGAAAGGACCAAGCACCTGTACTGGGTCTGACTGGGATGGGGTTAACTTTCTTCATAGCAGCTCGCACGATGCAATGTTTTACATTTATGACCAAAATAGCATTGATAACACACCAATGTTTTGTCTATTGCTGAGCAGTGCTTGCACAGCACCAGTCTTTTCTGTTTCTCATTCCTCTCCCCACAGCAAGTAGGCTGGGGGTGAGCAAGAAGCTGGGGGGGGACAGAGCTGGGACAGTTGACCTGATCTTACCAAATGAGTATTCCCCCTTACATGCCAGCATGCTCAGCAATAAATGCACGGCAAAAAGAGAAATTCATTCACTACTTCCTATGAGCAGGCAGGTGTCCTGGGAAGCTGGGCCTCAGCATGTGTAACTGTTGCTTGGTAAGACAGACGCCCCCCCCCTTGATTATCCTTTCCCTAAGAGTTTATTGCTGACAAGGACACATTGACTTCTGCTTCCAGTGTTTCCTTTGGGAAAAGGAATTACTGTCATTGGGGGTTGGGTCCCTGTCTCAGCCACAGTCTCCTCAGGAGGAGAGGCCCTCCTTCCCTACTCCTCTGATGGCGCTTTCTCTCCCTTCTTAAATGTGTTTTCCCAGGGACGGCAGCATCTTGGCTGCGGGGCTGGGCCGTGCCCTGGGGGTCGGTTGGAGCCGGCTGGAACCGGCTGTGTCCGGCACGGGGCAGCCCCGGCCTCTCCTCACAGAGCCCGCCCTGCAGGCCCCGCTGCCAGCCCCCGGGCACCGGCACCCCGTACAGCACCAGGCTGTTTAACACCGCTGTGATAAGTGACTACATTATTTACACAGTAAGGTAATCACAAGGCCTCCTTGTCATCCACATTGCTCTGCAAGGCCTGGGCCTCCTTATTGTCTCCATTACACCGCAAGGCACCAAAGTGGATGGTGTTTCTTACTGTAGTTTTTGGGGAAGTTTGTGTCACTGTGAGAGACAGAGCAGGAGAACCAGAGTGGCTCCAAATACGAGGCACCACTGCATGTGGTGGATCAGGCACTGCCCAGCGGTCTTTCCAGGCTTACTGCTGAATAAAATAGCTAGTAAAAAGGAAACATTATTTTGTTGAGTGATCTGTATCTTTGGAAAACAAGAGTTTGCACATTCTTTGTAAACAATTATTCTTCCTAGGAAAGGCTGGCTACCAAAATCTGGTTAATAATTTAAGTAAAATAATGTTAATAATTGTATAGTCCCTATAGTAGGAGAACATTTATCTAGTCTTTAAAGAGAAGTTAAAATAACCAATAAGAAATCACCTTTGTGATAGAGATCTCCATTATCAACATATTAAAATGCATGCTCTTTGAATCAGCTAGAGTTGATATCAAAAGATGTTCTAGAAAGAAAAGATCACACGAAAATTAGGCAATGCTTGCCTGTATTTATGTACATACATACACATACAGTCGAAGTGTCTTCTGAATGACATTTCCAAATGTCCAGAGACATTGTAGTCTCCTGAGCAACTCTTACATTTTTATTACAGCCAAAGTCATCAGGTAAGCTGGTACCATCTGGAACAGCAAATAAGAGTGGGTTCATCTAAATAAACATTCATGTTACTTACACACCTGAGAGCGCAGCAGGGATCAACTATAGCGATAAAGGACATGACCCATAACCTTTCTTCGTTAATGGGAATATCAATGCAGAAAACAAAACCATACTCTCTGTAATCATCAATAGGTTTTCTTAGCTGTCGGTATGACAGTGTTCTACATTTTTTTTACTGAAAGAAAATCTACATTCAAATGTTTTAGGTTCAAATGCAAATTTCTGTAGTATTTCCTTTTCCTTTTCTCTTTTTTTCCTACCTCGGATCGTGAAAAATGCAACAATTGCAATATGTTTTGTTTATATAGCAGCTTTCATTCTAGTGAAAGGCTTGGCGTCAATCTGGCTGAATACATACATCCCTCTGTGATGCAAGGGAGCAGCAAAATTGCAGGTGTAAGAAGTGTAAGATGAAAAGTTAATTCAAGAAGTCAACAGCTGTTTTTTCTTTTCAGGTGCCATGAGCTTCTGTGACAACCTTGAAAAATTAAAGAACTTCTTTTCTTTAATTTTGTGTTTTGCAGCCATATCTCAAAATCCCCACAGTTCTCGTATCAAGTACCTTATTGACGGTACATTAGCAACATTGAAGGATGAGGGGCTGAGTCAGCCATATACTTGTCACTTTTAAGTTTTTTAACATTTATTGTTTGAAACTCGGTCTTGTTTATTTTTCTCCTGTGATTATATATTTTAGCACATCTCACCCTATGGGTGCTAGAAATATAGCAGGATAGCCAAAAAAAAAACCCAACTGTGCATCTAGTACATAATAGACCATGAAATAAATACTGGATACTTCCAATGGAAGTATGAGATTGAAGTCAGTGTCATGTATCTTATCTGCCATGAAGAGTGACTCATTCTCTCTTTCTTTCCAAGACAGATTAAAATTAAATGAAGAACTACAAAAAAAAAGAAAGAAAAAAAAAAAAAGACAGATAAAGGCAAGACATCAATGAACAATTCCACTACAAAATCTTTTTTTTTTTTCCTTTTTTTTGTTCTTCTCTTCCTGTTATGCAGAAAAATCTGCAATAGCAACTATAGAGGATAGTTGATCAGCAAGAGCTTCATAGAAAGTGAGTTCTCATATCCCTTTGACCCTAATTAAAATGGTAATTAGTTGTACATAATGGACAAGACCAGATTTTTTCTTCTATTACTTGGTGTAAAACTGGAGTAACTATATTGACTTCAGCAACATTATTCTGGATTTACAGTGATTTGAATGAAACTACGATTTATTCTTGCCTGTTTAAAGAATACTTAAGATTTCTACTAAATATGTCCTGAAGTTTACTTTTGTAATTTCTTCTTACTCTGCCTAATTTTTTTCACTATCATTAAAGCTTCTCAGACTTCTTTAAATGTTCTGTGATTTCTTTCTCTCTTATGCAGGTTTTGATCACACATGGACTTAAATCTCTTGGTTTGACTGCATTGTTTCCTCTGTTCTTTTAACTTTATGCATTTATTTATGCTTACATGGCTTTTTTCTTCTTTTTTTTTTTTCTAATGTGACCTACCAAGAATAGATTCTCCCTTTTCCACTCTTGATTTTTCATGAATTATTGAATTTTGGCCATCTTTATTCAACTTGTTTCACATTTCCTCCACGTCAGCTTTTCTTACAGTGCAATATCTTTCTGTTTGCTGACCTTTCTACAGAAACTCATCAGCATTTCAAACTTAATGATATTATAATAATGATATCCTATGTGCTTTCCAACTTTAACCTTGTTTATCTTACAGTGGTAGTCTCATTTTCAATTATTTGACCCTTTTGACCTCATTTGCTACTTGTTCAACTTACTGTGTAAGAAAGAAATGTTTTCAAAACTCTTTTTGTAGCTTTCTTATTTCTATTTCACTAGCTGTGATTTTATTTCGGTGAAGAAAGTCACAAATAAGTAATGTATTTCTGTTTTAGCCAGTTATCTTTTGTATATAAAACTTTATATATTTTCTCCTTATACTGTTTAGAGTTGTCTATACCAATATAAAATACGTCTTCAACAGAAAATAATGTTTACCTTTTCAGTTATTTAACTCAGCCCTTATTATTTTGTCATATCAGTCAAAAACATTTTAAGCAACTAGAAGAGTCTCCTACTGGTATTTCTGGTTCCACATGTGCTGTTGTATGCTAGCCTGTTAATGAAAGTTAATTTAACAGGCTACTTGAGAGATGTCCCTACAAGAATAGAGACAGAAGGCAGGTATCGCTATCAATACTTTGTTATCCATACCAGCACTGGGTATTTGTTCCAGTCCTGGAAATCTTGAAAATAAGGACTGTGTGGGATCTAAAAAAGATACTTAGTCTACCTGCATGTGTTATTTTTGGCAGACATTATCTCATCTGTTTTTTGTTAATCCCTTATTCTGTAGGTTCTACCATTTCCCCCACCTGTCTGTTCCAGTATTTTATTATTCTCATGACTGCAAGTTCTCCTTCTTGTATATTATTATTCAATTTAAATCCAATATTTCTTGTCCAAACCACCTCTTCAGGTTGAAAATAGTTTATTCTCCTTCTTTTAAAATAGCCTGTTACATTTATAAATACAATCTGTTACAATTTTCTCCTCTTCTATAAGGCAAACAGTTCTGATCATTTCAATCTTTACTTGCAGGTTGTGTTTTCTGGACCTCTCGTAATGCTCGTTTCTGTCTTTTGGACTTTCTTCTTGAATTCAATACCAAACAAAGGTCATGCAAACATGAAACAGAGCAGAGGAACTGTTTCATGCCTGAAGACAGGCAGAAAGAAAAGCATGGTATCCAAAATTTAGTCGTCTGAATCCAAGCTGATTTCCTTATGCACCCTTTGTAGAAAATAAACAGAACAAAGTATCTTCAGAGATTGATTCATGTCATCTGTCTTGGATATTCTTTGAAGAAGCCTAAATGACTAAAGAAGTCTAGAATTACTTTCACAGAAGTAAATGCTGTCATTGCAGACATTTAAGAACAGGGGAATTGACTTTGACAGTTGAAGTTTAGAGAGTGTTGCTAAATGATAGCATATTTATTATTTCTGCAACATGGCACCATTCATAATATAAAACATTAAGATCCTGTTTGAAAACCTTGATAGCCGGCAATACTACCTCTCTAACCTCCAATTTATTATTCCTTTAAAGTATTTTCCACACTTGACTTTTTAATAGTAACACACTTTTCTTAAGTAAATTCTCCAAAATTAGATTCTTCACGATATTAAATCTCCCCTCCCATCTTACTGGTATTGACAAATTACAACTATGGCACTTAAAAATCATTGGTGAAAATATTAAATTCTGTTTGATTCAGACAGACATTTAAGGCACCCAAGGAAGAAGTGCAATCGCAGAAGTGGAGTACTGGAAGCTATTCTCAGGATTCTGTTTTACCCCCAGGTTTGTACCACGAGCTTGTAATTCTATGCAGTACCCATATCTTTTCCTTGATTTCAAAAACATCACAAGGTATAAAGTCAATAGAATTAATTACGTGTTTTTCTAATTTCCTTGTTTTCGTTTGGATGCTTACTAGTACTTTAAATATTTGTTCCAATAATTGTCCAGGAAATGGGGGAAACTTTGCTATTTTATCATTATCTGTCTTCCCGTTTGTTCCCCTTTGTAGATAATGACTGTTTGTTTGTTTATTTTTTTCTACTGTCTTGAAAACTATTTTCTTTAATTTTCCAAAGATAATCATACAGTGTTCCAAAATTGTCTGATCTAGGTATCTGAGTCCCCTAGGATGTTCATAATTTGATCTGAAGATGTCTTAGTTCTTTTCTGAAAATAACTGAAATAATTGCAGACATGAAATCCTCATAAAGTATAACGCTGGGACACATTAAAGTAATGTTTACAATTCACCTTCTTGTACAATTCAGGTACAAAAACACCAGCCTTTCTCTGTCACTAATTTTGTGGATTAATTTAAGCTTCCTAATTCGATTGGCAGGCTTAAGTACAGAGCACTTAAGAACAGAGTATTTAAATACAGAGTACTTAAGGAAAGAAAGAAACCATAATGCTTGGGAGATGTGTCTGTACAGAGAGAGGGACAGAGATCACGAATGTAACTTGTTTAGCAGTCAGAAAAGCATTCCGTAGTGTCTCTACTAACATATATGATCATAATGTATTTTTTAATTGAAAAAATTAACTTGCGTAACTGAGGAAAAATAGGGTTATTTCATGTTCCTGCCAATGTTTCAAAGGCCAAAAGGTGTCTTTCTATATCCTCTCTTCAGCTTGGTCGTATTCATTTAATGTGTATTTTTACTTTCCTCTTCAGAAAATAATCTAATGAGGTTCTTTTGACTTGAATGATTCCATCTGACTTCTCATTTTTAACAAGACAGACTTAAAAGATACTGAGCATGTCCTGTAGAGTATCTTACATGCTATGAATTATCTTACACTCCGCTTTGTGCCTATGTGAACCCACTGTGATATTAACACTGGAATGTGTCCAATAATTTTATTAAGAAAAGCCTTTGCAATCAAATTATTTTTGCAAAATATTTCATACAGTATGAAATGTTTTTGTTATCACAGGCTGATTCACTGAAAAACTGTCTTTAATTGAATTCTGATTCAGAATTTTTAAGGAAAAAAATATTGGATGCAGTAGCAAATTTCTTTTCAAATAGATTCGGAGTGATGATTTTTTGTTGAATCCTTCCATCAATACAGATTGCAAAGACAAGGAAATTATTTTTTTCCATGCTCAGTTCAAAATGTAGACAGACTACATCTCTGATTTTCCTTATAAACTGAGAAATTACTTAAGTAATTTTGATACATGTCTATATTGATAAACATTGTCTTAAAAAGCACACTATACAAGTACAATATTTCTCAATTATTAAAAAATAAAAGAAAAGGAAGAAAACAGCTGTCAATAAAGCAGCAAAAATAGAAAGATTGAGCACTAAGCACTTAAATGAAAGAGTTTCCTGCCAGGTGAAGCATATTACGAAAAGATTTATGCATTTTAGGAATAAAAATAATTTTAACAAGCAGAATAGGGGAATGCAGTCACTGCTGGTAGGGGTGTACAATACAGTGCAAAATCCAAGTTTAAAAGCATTGGACATTTGTCTTCAACTAGCAGACTTAAAGAGAATGACAGTCACAACAAGTACAGAATCCAGGATTTTAAGCAACAGCTTTCAAAATACATTTTATGTTCTTCAGGTTGATATATTCTTCTGTGACATATTATGTCAAACTGTGTCAGCTGGACAGTTTAATAGAAGGGGTTTCTTAAAATCACAGCCAAGGAAGCTATTATTAGAGGAGAAAGAACTTATAAGATGTACCACTTGCACACACCAAAAAAGTTTTGACACAAGTTGGTGAGAATAATTAGTGTCATACGCTACTCCTTTCCATCTACAGATACAAACATTTAATGTTCTACAGTAGTAAAACTGTTTGGCCTATGAGTAAGATTATCAAAGAAATAGACACTTTGGTTTGGCTTCAAGCAAATGACCGTTTACATAGTTCAGTGCAAAAGTTTCAGCTGAGAAAAGTAAGAACTGCTTTCCAAGAGCAAAGCTGATGTTTTCCATTTCAAATCCTTGCTTCAGGTACATTGCATCATATTGGTTGTTGTCCTTTTGACTAATAAGTTAGAAATAGTAGAGAATCCAGGGAGAAGTTAGGGTGCAGAGCATGATGGTCAGCATCCAAATATGCATTTTGGTCTATAAAGCACAAGATATGAGCACAGTTGGAGCAATTGCAAGTTATGGCTTAACTTGTATTAGAATGGAGCACGAAATATCTACTGTCAGCTATTGGTTATAGAAAATGTTTAATACCAGCATAATTAAACAGACAGACTGAGAGAGTTGGGGTTGTTCAGCCTGCAGAAGAGAAGGCTCTAGGAAGACCTTACAGTGGTCCTTCAGTGCCTAAAGGGGCCTACAAGAAAGGTGGGGAGGGACTTTTTACAAGGACATGGAGTGATAGGACAAGGGGCAATGACTTTAAACTGGAAGAGGGAAGATTTAGGTGAGATATAAGGAAGAAATTTTTCACTGTGAAGATGGTGAGGCAGTGGCACAGGTTGCCGAGAGAAGCTGTGGATGGAGCTTTGAGCAACCTGGTCTGGTGGAAGGTGTCCCTGCCCATGGCAGGGGGTTGGAACTAGATGATCTTTGAGGTTCTTTCCAACCCAAACTATGATTCTATGACAAATGATTACAAGAGGTATGCATAAGCATAACATAAAAGGCAAATTTTATCTTCAGAATTTGTGTATTTATAGAATGCAATAATATTGCCAACGTTATTGTAAAGAAAAAAGGAAAAAAACATATATATCTTTCCCATTCTGTCCAAGGGTGAAGAAGAGAAAAGTTTAGGAAGATAATGTCTAGATTTTCTTGATTTCACCAGCCCCAGTGGAAGAAAAACAAACGTCCACTGTAAAGCTGCTCTAATTTACACTGCAGAAGGAAATACTACATACCAATAAACATGTATATGTCTGGATAAGAATTTTAACTAAGTATTTTCCTTTTTTTCAGGTAAATGCCTTCTAACAGCTAATATAATTTCTACTGTAGGTGTGCATGAAGGAAAATGTATTTTCACAGAATATTCACTTTAAGTTGGAACCAATTGTTATGAAAAACTTGTTTTATTTGATACTGGTCAGCATGAACTGAACGGTGAATGAAGCAGACCTCTGTCAGGTTTGTTGATGTTAAGGGATGGCTGAACAAGATGAAGGTTATCAATAGCTCCATCATTATACAAGCAAAGTATTCCCCTGTTCAGAGCAATTCTTTGGTGGTCAGTATTTCTGACCAAATACAAACCACCTCTTCACTTCCTATGATCTTTAAACAGGTTAGATTGCCATAGGCAATAAAATATGAGCATTTCTGAATGGTATTAACTTGATAGACAAGGGCAAACATAAAATTCCAGAATTAAGACACCTTCACTAGATTATAACATTGTCTCTAAATAATTTAATTTTAAAAAGTTAGTCTGCATATACATATTCCAAGCAGTAGCCTTTTGAAAGACAGACTAGTATTTGTAGGAAAAATATAATTTTGGTAACTTCCAGGTATTTGCATTGAGATTAATTTCTTTTTGGGAAATTCCCTACATGTATTCTAATCCTCTTCTTTTTAAGAAACCTGTAACTGTATAAGGACAGTGTTTATATACTAGACTCCATGCACACACACATATGAAAGAACATGTGTATGTGTGTTGTTGCCCTGCATACAATTTATTTCTATATAATTCTATTTGTACTCGTATGTATTATTAGATATGCATATATATATATATATATACATATCTATAATATGCATGTCTGTCTGCAAAAAGTGCATACAGAATTCATATATATCTACCAAAACTTATATAGGCAGACTTTTAATTTCTGTTAAACCACTTGTACTTAACAGACAGAATTAGAAATGAAAAATTCTCCTCCTCATTTTTGCCAGAGTTTTGTGGAATATGCTGGAAATATGTATTATAAAATGTTGCTTTATCATGTAGGCTAAAGGGAAAAAGAAGGAAGAGGACAGCATCCGTTAAAAGTTAATAACATTCCAAATTCAATTTTTAAAAAAGATGAAACCTCTGGAATTCTACCAGAATAGAATAAGTCCAACGCTAGAAAAATCTGACACTTCTGTAAGTCAAACTTAGCCAAGAGTTGTTTATTAAATGTTTGGGAAATACTTGCTCTAAAACTCAGGCTGAATATATTATGTTTGTTTCCATAGACAATAATATGTATAATAAAGTTCTCAGGAGGACGGATTAGGGATTATGAAAATGCCAACTAATCTACCACATCAACTCAGATGATGCTATTCCTTCATCACCTCTTATAAGCTTAATTAAAACAGTAGCAATAAAAAACCAGGGATTGGTTAAACAAAACTGAAAAGAGAAACAAGTCTTGATTGTATGGATTTCTCAGGGATATATACTTTATTGTAAGCAAATGAGAGAAACGTGACATCACAGAATGTACAAATATATTCATTTACACCACAACCAATCTCAGATGGCATGCTTTTAATCACAAGATCATAACAAGACTTGGTGTACAGTACATGCACACCTAATTCTATTAGATCTGATATAAACTAACAATTATTATTTGTATAGGGAAACCATTACTGAACTTAATTAATCACTAGAAACAATACTGAATCAATTAATCAAATAACAACTCAATTTAATTTCATGGTTCTATGGAAGTTAGGAAAATAGTTCTAACCCAGTTGCTTATAAAGAACCTTTATTTATATATTTTTTAAAAATTGGTATAATTTTAGTTTTAGAAATTGGCATGTCTGTGTTTCAGCATGTATGTAGAGTGTACAGCAGAGAAACTCTATCTAAAGAGTTATAAAACAGCTAGACCAGTGTAGTACTAAATGATTAGACTGCCTCAATACCGATTTCTAAATATGAACAAATTGTGTGAATTAAATGGCAGTAGTTTTGAAGTGTCCATGCACGTACTTTGTGAAGATGCAGACATTTTGAGTTTGTAGGAATAACTGTATAAGGAAGAACATATATAACCCTCACTGATATCTAATGCAACTCCATCCCATAGACCGAATAATGTACAAACTATATGGCAACAAATAATAATCGCATCATTAAACTGCATATTGATAGTGTTTATGTAGAAGGTCATTCGATTAATGCCTTAGAGATCTTTAAAACCTCCAGAATAACCTTCTTACACAGGTTTCTCATTTATAACCACAAATAAAACTATGGACTTCCATCTTCTTTACATTCATGGGTCAGCAAGATGGTCAGATGTATTGCATAGGACTGTACTACGTGAGCTAGTAGAGGAGGTCATAGGAATAGAAGTAGCTATCAGACCAAGGGAGGGAAGGTGCAGAGGGAAGATTAACTGAAAATCTTGCCAACTTTTCACAACTTTCTCCTGAGAGCTGAAGAATGGATTTCAGTGATCCTTTCTTACCACAGACTGGCAGGTTATACTGCAGGTAACAAGCTCGCTTGTTTCCCATTCCTCCTTGCCTTTACCTCCAGTTTTTATTTTTTCCCTCTTCTGAACTATAACTGTGTCAGAACAATCTCCTTCAAATTGGATGTTCCTTCATCCTTTTGTTTCCTATCTTATGCCAGTTTCCTCTCTCCAGACTTGAGATTCTTGCCTCAGCTTGTATTTATATGCAGCTATATTTTTCTTCTCTGGGATTCTAACTCATAAAACTCCTGTTTATTACTTCTAAACTTTTCCACACTAGTTCTTTCAGGTCCTATGTCTTTCTCCCAGCCAGCTGAGCCTAGTCTTTTTTCTAGCTCAAGTTCTAGTATTTTGTGGTAAGTTAATATTGGCTGGCAGGGAGGACCCCCCCTGGCCCCTCCCTCCCTCCTCCCTCCAATGGGATGGAAAGAGATGGAAGGAGAAGGATCAAAAGAAAGGAGTTTGTGCTAAAACACAGCCCTGTTTGTATTATATTCAAAAGTTTGTTATGGGCACGAAGGGGAGCATACCTTATATGTGAAGCCAGGAATTCATTGTTATTTTAATTGAAATTTTTGACACTTTCGCAAAAATACAGTGAATGGTTTTTGTTCTTGAACTTACAATGATACTCAGCATATAAATATATCAACATATAAATATATAACAATAATATGGCTATATATTCGTATATCTATCATTATAAACATATGGGCTACAAATGAATCAACAGGCTTTAATTCCCCTGACTGGCCTTATTTGGGACCTTCACTGATACCCTCTGTCCACATCCCACAAACTCCATTTAAGTTAATTCCAACTGTTGTCCTCTGCTCATCTGGACATTGTCACTGGGCTTGCTGGATGGATCCTGGACTTGACTTGTTACCTTGCTTTGTTCAGTTGCCATCAGATGGTTGAGAGAACCTGTGTGGCTGGTGAAGTCACTGTGCTGTGGTCACCTTGGCTCCTGGCTTCTCTTCCCTTGTGGAGCAGACTTATGGTATAGTTGGACACATGGGCTACAGGAAAACATGTGCAAGGAACAAAATTGTAAAAAGCTAAACAGATTAAAATAAATTTGGTGATAGACACCTACTCAGTCACAACTCACACCTACAGTCACAACTGCTGTTCTGGCTAAACAAGACAGAAGAAATGTCCATCCAGTCTCAAATCTCTGAAAAGTTAGTGTAAAGCCTGTTGCCTGTCACCAGCAATAGCAATACTGTGTTTAATAGACGGATACATTTATTAACCGAACTGGCTTTGTCCCACTTCTTCAAATCCTACTACATGTGTTTAGAGCTGTAGCTACTTTAAATTTCTGCTTTGTAGTGTAAGTTGCAGATACTTTTCAGCAGCTTGCTTTATCCTTAGCCATGCACTCCATGAAATTGCTTTAAGCCTGCAGGGTGCTGTTCAACCAGAAGGATCAATATTTTGCATGAGTATGTATTGATAAAGGATTTAAGAGGAATGTTTCTTTTTCTAAAACTGCAGAATCAGGGAACTGGCATTATTTTGAAAGCTGATTGAATTATTCTTGGCTATAGTAGTAACATAGAGGCCTTTTTCTGTTGATGGCTCATTTGAAAACAGACAATGATTTTGAAAAATATATTAATAATTCTAAATTACTCAGATGTATTATGCATTGTAGTCTCAGCCTATAGACTGACAGCACATTATTCAGTATTTTGTGAAGTACTGAGTATTCTGAATTTGCTCACATAAAGCCTTATTGGCCCTGATTCTTAGATCTAGTAATATGAGACACTCATTTGAAAGAAAGTAGAAATTGACATTATGATGACTTAGCAGTTTGATAGTAGTCAAAAGATGATTAATTCTTTTTGACTTTAAGGAATTGTCAGCTGTACTTTTTCATCTATCTGTACGTTTTTATGTGTAATGACTACCATGATTCCTTTCCAGAACATAAAAATTATTTGAATACACTGTATTTATCCTGCAACATGCCCTCTGAGAACTCATACTGGTGATGGGATTCCATCTGCATCCTAAGAGATCGGAGAAAATTCCTGTATGTCAGCTATTTTATATTCTCTCACATAGTTCCACATCATGCAGGCTGCTATTGAAATCTCACCTTCTTATCAAATAGCTAGCTTTGACTGTTTTGGTGAGAAAGGCTGTTCAGACACTATAGGACAGAGTGGTTCAATTTCTATTGTGCATGTCAAACAACCAAGATTTTTATGTGTCAGGGATGCCATCCTGGACACTATTTTTTACTATGTACTCATGAAAAACAAATGTGGAGCACTCATGAAAACAAACAAAAAGTAATCAACTATTCTTCCCTCTCTCCAAAGAGGATTATTTTTCTTTTGAGATGCATCATATAAATGTCTTTCTGTAGACTCAGCTTCCTACTTTTTATTCTTTAGAATGCTAACTACAAATGTATATAGGAGTGGGGGGAAAAAAATTTGTCTTGCATCTCTGAGTCTAGTGTAATACAGAAAAGTCAAGAAAGATGTAAGTAAATGACTCCTCAAATCACTTTACAAGATGATGACACAATGAAAGAATATCAGAGATTTAAAGTCCTCTGGTTTATGTGGATTTTATGAAATAGTAAACCAGCCTCTTAAAATAGCAAAACATAAATCACTGATGATCTGTCCTTGTTTTCAAAACTCATTCTGATTATCTATGTCCCACAACTCTTTCTTTCTGTGAAAACTTATTGGGGAAGTCAGTAGGCAGCAGAAAAGAAAGCCCTATGTTCAAATTCTAAAGTACATATTCTAACCACTACTGTTCAGTAAAGTGAATGAATTAACTGATGTTCGATTTTCCCCTAAAGACTCCATGTCTTGGTAAAAGTAAAACGGTTTTTGTTCTGTAGATATTCTTTTAATACCATTTAAAGTAAAAGATGAAGCCCAGTGATATTGTCCACTCCTTTTTAATCAGCAAGCAAGACAAGAAAGATTAGACAACTTGTGAAAGTGCTTTACATTAGTTACCACATCCCTCAATAGCTTTGTCAAAACACAAGTTCTGTTCTTTTGCATTTTCTTTTGATATTTTTCTATTCTAAATACTGTACTAAGCAGTGTTATTGTTGCCTTAGATTTTTTTCACAACCTTTCATCACTTTTTAATTAAAAAAGAAAAATGTATTTAAATGAAATAAGTGAAAATCTTAACAAGAAACATTTTTCTTGAAAGTAGAAAAGTACAACCAAAAATAAGCCATCCTCAACTTATAAGAATAGCAAAGAATTTGCAAACCATTCATTTCAGTAGTAATTTGATTATATAGAAAAAAACCAAAACATTCCTACCCATTGCTTTGCATCATAATTTATGTTGAAGTAGAAACCTGAAGTTAGAAAAGTGCTTCTTGACATTAAAAATTACATAGGAAATATAAAATGCATAGCTATGATTGTAACTCAGAAACTTCACTGAATGTGTTTAAAATTGAAAAACCCAAACATTTCTAAGTCAATTCCATAATGACAGTGAGACAAAGAAAGAAACCAACCTGTGATGTCCATGAAAAAGAAAACTGGGGGCACAGTCCAGTAACTAGCAGTAACCATGGCAGACATCTTTTGGCAGGATTAGAAGCAACCTTGGAGATTCTAGGGTGTAGAGATCATTGCATTCTACTTCACAAGTTTAGTGTGATGTTAATAGCTATTACATATGTATTAGATACCTAGCTCTTCAGTTAATACAGGAGAGCATGATATCCTGTGTGATTGAAATTTTACTTATTTTTATTTCAAGGCATGCAGGTAACAGTGATAGCTGTAGCACAAAACCAAAACTATAACTACACCAGAAATACTGAAAATTGTGATGAAGAGAACATTTTGGTTGTGAAAGGGATTTAATAGAATCATAAAATCATAGAATCGCTTAGGTTGGAAAAGACTTTTAAGATCATTGAGTCCAACCATTATCCTAATATTACCAAGCTCACCACTAAACCATGTTCCTAAGCGCCACATCTACACGTCTTTTAAATACTTCCAGTGATGGTGACTCCACCACTTCCCTGGGCAGACTATTCCAGTGCTTGACAACCCTTTCAGTGAAGAAATTCTTCCTAATGTCCTATCTGAATCTTCCCTGGTGCTATTTGAGGACATTTCCTTTTGTCCTGTAGCTTGTTACTTGTGAGAAGAGGCTGACCCCCACCTGGCTACACCCTCCTTTCAGGTTGTTGTAGAGAGCGATCAGGTCTCCCCTCAGCCTCCTCTTCTCCAGGCTAAACACCCCCAACTCCCTCAGCCGCTCCCCATCAGACATGTGCTCCAGACCCTTCATCCAGCAAAGACTACACCCATCCAAGCTGGTTTCTCCAGGAGAATGCTGGGGGAAATGGCTTTACTAAAGTATAGGTAGACAACATCCACAGCCTTTCTCTCATCCACTAGGCGGATCTCCTTGTCCTAGAATGAGATCAGGTTAGTCAAGCAAGACCTGCCTTTCATAAACCCATGCTGACTGAATCCATTCTGAACCCATTAAGACTGTTAAGATTTTTTAATTTTTACATTATCTTTTCCTACAACTTTCAGATTTTACATCTACCTATGCCTTGTTCCATTACTGCAAGTCTATCAAATTATACAGTCTGACTTTCAAATTAAAGCAAGGTCTGGAGTGCATGAAAAGAATAGTGAACATTATATCTTTAAATCATTTCTCCCAGAGCCATTCCTAAAATAAGTCAGCTTGTGTGTCAACTGTTAATTTATATTGCATCTAATTTTATCATCTGGTAACAACCTGTCAATGTGTTTATGTTTTTAACATTTCTGTGAGCATGTTGACTTGGTTCTCTCAGAGTACCCAATTTTCATACAAAGTCAGTGGGAAGAAGTACCTTTGGAAGCTTCTGGAGGAATATACTCTCCACTAAGCGAAATTGTTTATGTAGACTCCAGAGGAAAATTTTCAAAGGCATCTGTCTGTCTATGGAAAGGGCAAAATGCTGATGCAGGGGGACAGGTTTATGAGGCAACCTAAAAGATATATACATGCTAGGAGACAAAGCAAAGTGAGCCAGATCCTGTCCAGTCCTCAAAACGCTTCTCCATATGCCACACCATTTACAAGTTCTGCTGTAATATTTGCCAGACAAGATACAACAGAATGAGCATGAGATCTGGGTGATTAATATCAGTTACTCAAAGTATTGATCATCCCCAGAAAACAGATGGCCTTTCCATTCTTTGATGATTGGGTCATCAAGTTACTTCCGGGTACCTTCTTACTACAGTATCTCACCCTGCTCCGTGTGGAGCAGCCTAACCATATATGAAGTCAGAATCAACTCAAGTGAAACACAGAACTTAACCTTTCTTAATACTTATATAATCTGGGGTGGTGTAAGAAAACCTGCAATCTTTTTAAGTATCAAAAACTATAAAGCCAAGGCAGACATTTATCCCAGTAACATCAAGTTTTTCCATAATAAATTTGCATTTACATTTTTATTTAAAGCAGAAAGAAAATCAGAAACTGAATATTATTGAATATTGTTATTGTATGAGATTCAACAGGGTTAAGTGACAGCTCCTGCACTTTGGTCACAACAACCCCACGAAATGCTACAGGATTGGGGAAGAGTGGCTAGAAAGCTGCTGGCGGAAAAGAACCTGGAAGTATTGGTGGACAAACGGCTGAATATGAGCCAGCAGTGTGCCCAGGTGGTCAAGAAGGCCAACGGCATCCTGGCTTGTATCATAAACAGCGCGAGAACCAGGGCAATGATCGTCCTCCTGTACTCGGCACTGGTGAGGCTGCATTCAAGTACTGTGTCCAGTTTTGGGCCTCTCACTACAAGAAAGACCTTGCGGCACTGGAGTGAGTCCAGAGAAGGGCAACAAGCTGGTGAAGGGTTGTAGCTAAAGGAGGTTGTAGTGAAGTGGGGGTTGATCTTTTCACCCAAGTAACAAATGATACGACAAGAGGAAACAGCCTCAAATTGCACGAGGGGAGGTTTAGATTGGATGTTAGGAACAATTTCTTCACTGAAAAGGTTGTCAAGCACTGCAACAGACTGCCCAGGGAGGTGGTGGAGTCATCAACCCTGGAGGTATTCAAAAGATGTGTGGTCCTCTAGGGACAGGGTTTAGCGGTGGACTTAGTGCTAGGTTAACATTTGAACTCAATGATTTTAAAGGTCTTATCCAACCTAAATTACTCAACAATTCCATGATACTATGATTAATGCAGGTGATTTCAGTGCCTTACTTTTCATTATGATTGCAAAATAAGAACATCTGTTTTAGCATTTGATGGACGTGCATACTAAAATAACATGCATTAAGAAACCCAGTTACTACATATGTCTATCAACATTTGGACTCAATGATTTTAAAGGTCTTATCCAACCTAAATTACTCAACAATTCCATGATACTATGATTAATGCAGGTGATTTCAGTGCCTTACTTTTCATTATGATTGCAAAATAAGAACATCTGTTTTAGCATTTGATGGACGTGCATACTAAAATAACATGCATTAAGAAACCCAGTTACTACATATGTCTATCTTGCCAAAAATACTTATTGACTGCAAAGTCTGCTGTTAAAGCTCAAGATAAAAAGGAAATTAAGTAAGTAAACATCAAATAAAGGATTATCCTTGTTTGTAAAATGTCTGTTCTAGTAGGAATTATAAACGGGGACCTTGACATTAAAGTGGCACGGTAGATTCCTAGGAAGTTAAAAGTAAATCATCAAGTATTAGTACCTTAGCAGCTGTAAGTAAATGATTTAACTGGACTAATTTTTAAGATTAACCATAAACAGAAAGAAGTCAAAATATTCTCAGCTGGCCACACTTAAGCAGTAATCAGGTTTCAAAACTTTTATTTAATAACAGATGTTTTCTAACTGACAGAGTCATCTGCTGTTCTCTACTTTCCTTTTGAGCACAAGTTACTTTAGAGCTGAGATTTACAAACAATAGTAAATAGTGA
Organism: Cariama cristata; assembly: GCF_000690535.1. Taxonomy (NCBI): domain Eukaryota; kingdom Metazoa; phylum Chordata; class Aves; order Cariamiformes; family Cariamidae; genus Cariama; species Cariama cristata. The sequence goes on from NW_009601046.1 coordinate 44,224, forward strand.
AATTATTTTAATTTAGAGAAGCATTTAACTTTTAGGTGTTTACTCAAGCTGAAATTTATTCTGAAATAGGACAATTTTGAAAAACATGACCACATCCTCTTAAATTCGTAACTTCTACAAAAATCCTTTGCCACGGACTGCCTCCCACTTTCATGCTCATCAGTCCAACAGTGATGCTGTATCGTGGTTGTGTCTCCAGTAGCTGAGAAATAAGGAGCATTTAACTCTAAGTTTGATGATGATTCTAAGAGAATGGGTTATGCACCTTTTTGGATGAAATTTTTATCCTTACAGCCAGTTTAGTGCTTACATATGAATATTTCTGAGCTCTAGTGAAAGTGCAATTTTGCAGTGGGTTATCTTTCATGCAGAAAAATGGACCCAGCTGTGGTACCTCTAAGGGCTGCAGATGGATAGTCTTAAATAGCCTGAAAATTAAACACATTATAATAATACTATGAATGCAACAACTGTGGTAAGCATTTCTGGATCCATTTATTTGGAAATGTATTGTGTATTCTTAGAAAGTGTTGTTTCAGACCGAAACAGCATGAAAATTTATGTGCTGTGGCTTTTCCACAGGTCAGGACATGTTAGCTAAGGAATGACTGGCTTTCAGATTTGGGTGAGGTTCAGCTGATTTTCTAGTTACTGTTTTCATCTTGGCTTTCTGCTATTTGGAACAAGTAACTTTGAAAAATCACTAGGTAGCTATTTTTAATTGCAATATTGAAATGGAATGTCTGTTGGACTGAACTGTTTGTGTTTCCTGCCTTTGATGCTTCACCAGAAAGACTCAGCATTAAAGTCATTGAACCATAACAAAACTATAGTATTTCTGATTACGTACGGAAGAACTTCATGTGCACCTGAAAAATGTGAATCTCAAATTGAAGTGTCTGAGGAGTTGAGGGGGCTCTGTAGTTAAAATACAACATAGCAGGGGTTTTGAAGGTTGCAATTTTGGAAACAGGTGCCTAAAATTCACCTTAAGCCCAGTTATGCTTAACAGCATTAGCCTTGTTGAGCCTTGTTCCTCCTCCCACTCAAGACTAATTTGAGCACTAGTGGAAGTAACAGCTTTAAGACTCCTCAGCAGAGAGCACATGGCGAAGTAGCAAGCCCAAAAGTAGTAAACTTCTAGCTGTTCGAAATAAAACCCTATGTGTATGAACTGTTATAGTACAGATCACTTTAAAGCTTGTAGGTAACCTACAAACTACAGTATGAAACCTTAACAGTGACTTGAATTCTAAGAATCCCATAAGTAATTCTTTCAAATTATATTTCACCTTTTGGAGCCTTTGTCTTGTTAACTACTTGTTAACTGCTTTAAAGAATTATATAACTGGATTCTAATATCTGAGATTTAGGTCATCTCCAGTCATAACGCTTCTAAATGCTATATTAGAATTAAAAAAAAAAAAAAAAAAAAAAATTCATGCATAAGTTGATTTTAAAGTGAAACTATATTTCTTCTATCTCATGCAATGAGAAGAGGAAAGCACTATGTTATGCAAAATGTTCGCTAAAAAAATTACTTTTTGATATAATCACATGTTTCTTTAGGTTGAATTTATCAGGTATTCAAGTGGGAAAAGTGAAATAGAATTCCATTTTGGTTATAGTTTCTTCTGATCTTTTTCATAAAACACTTTGAAATTAAATTTGAGTCATAGTTTATACTGGGAACTACGGTAAAAATTAGAATTATCATATTAGATTTTTTTTCTTTATTTTTTTCCTTTATATAAGGACAATTTCACATCATCAGATGGTCTAATGCCAATGACAAGGGATTTTTTTTGTGGATTTTTGGCATCATGAAGTTATCTTTCTCTATGGAAAAATAATAAGCTAATGCTTTTGTATCATCTGAGATATGTGACTTATTTTTAATCTCATTTGTTTAAGGAAAATTCTAAATGACTTTCTTTTATTCTTGCACAAGAATCAATTCACAGAAGCAAACAAGTTCATGAAACTAATGTTGCTGCAGGATCAAAATTGAGTTCTATAAAATATATATTACCTTTATTAAGTTACTTCAATGCCAGAGTTAATAACCTGCTGGGCTTCCTGGACTCTTCTCTTCTCTTTTACCAAAATTATGGAGTGATTTGTGACTTACTAAATAAATAGATAAATACAAAAGGAAGACTTTCAAAGTAATAGTTTAGTAAGTGAAAAATCTCAATAAAATATGTGCCAGTGACATGGTAATTTTTAATCAAACACATTTGATTAACTTTTAATGCTCTCTGTCTCACTTTCATTGCTGCAGTTCATACCTGATAGCTTCACAACCATTTTCACTCCAGCATCCATTCTGTCACTTAGTGATGCTCTGAGATGCAAATTCACTCCTATGCTATTTCAAGTTCACCCTGTATGTTCCCAGTCATTTCTCATGGGTGTTTCCACAGAATAGTATACAGCAGGTGCACATGTAGAATCCAAAGCAAAACACTCTCCTTTTGCTTCGTTTCAGTGCATCTCCAGATCTGGTGACTGCATGACCTTTCAGACTCTTCCAGAAGTCTAAGACAGCCTTCCTGAGACCTGGGTTTTCACTGTGCTTATCACACATGAAGTAAGGGTAGTTAATTACATCTCCTGTACTGGCTTGTCATATATAAAGTTTCAAGAACAGCTGTCAGTGAAGAAAAAAAATGCCAGGAAAAAAAAAAAAAAAGGCAAAAAAAAGCTTTACTATTGTTGCTAGCTATCAATTGGGAATAAAGGAGTACTGCTGAACTGGCCTGTTGTTTCCTCAGGAGGTGAGGAACCTTGAATTCCTGTGTTCATTAAGAGACATGCATGTGAAATCTTTTTTTTTTCTCTTTTCTTCATTTGCCCACACCTCCTTGTGAATAATTCTCTCCCTGTATTTTCTGCTCCATCCTGCACTACTGTTTCACAGCACACTGTGAAAATTGATACAACACAGAAGATATGGTCTTTATTCCCCTCCCTCCCCTGCCATCTTTAGCATGTTCTAAGTTTTCTTAATAACTTGATGATTAAAATTGTTAAGTGGTCATCAACTGAGTCGTAGAATAAGTTGATAGCTGTACGTGAAACATGCTTAAAAGTTGAAGCCAGCTTCGGTGAGTAAAATGCTCAATATTGCCTTTAAACTAAATTAAAATGTCATCTTAATCTTATTCCTAACCCTGGAAAAGGATGTAAAGAGACTCTGAAATTTGTGAAGCTGCTGAGGTGAGTTGATTACCAACTGCTGCAGAAACTCCATTCAAGGAGTTGCAGGTTTTCCTCTATCATCTACCAATGCTTGTTTTCAAGTTACAAACTATTTTCTTTCATTAATGAAAACTTTACATGTGTCCTCTGCTCTGTATTTTAAGGAATGAAGTGGAGAGAAACAAAAAATGCAGAATACAGGAACAAGCAGTAAGAACTGAATTCCAGTTCTGTGTCCGTTTGTATAACTAATTACCTTTTTGATCAGCATAAATTGAAGATAAAAGTCAATGTATCCAATCTGAAATTCTGAAAGACACACACTCTACTTCCAGGTGTATCATTTCTTGTCATTTTCTGACGTATCAGTACAGATTTTTTTCCCCCTATCTGGCTGTTTTCCCAGACATGCTCACAACTATTTAGAAGTCATTTTCTTGTAATGAGTAGCTTGCACAGAGCAGTAAATGCTGCTTTACTATGAATATGCAAATTGCAAGTGATAGTATCAGTACAGCCTAAGAACCATCCAGGAGTTCTAGATCTTGCAGACGTCCTAATTTTGACACCTGATAATACTTCCTAACAACAGTAGCTAATTATTGATGTGCAGATGGTGCTATCCTCATTCCATAAAAAGTTCCTTTGAAAGAGAAGACACTCCAGAGTATCTGGTTGCAAATCTTACAAACTCAGCTGCTATTCCCGAAAGGTGTGGACAAGTGCAAAACTTATGACTATAAAATTAATTGGGGGAGGGGGGATTTAGTGTCTACAGGGTACAGATGTCATTTCCATAGTATAGACCTGACTTCACTGCTAGGTTTACTAAAGTTAGCAGCCTAAATTGAGCTACATGATCACATTGTTCCTACTTATTGCCCTGCCTTTGCCTCCTGGTATTTCCTACCCTGCAAATGCTTTGAGTCAATGACAGCTTTTTTGTTTTTTTTTTTGATTTTACAACATGTAGTATAATTGTTTGTTTGGTTTATGCGTCAGTTAGAATGAAGTTATCTAAATTAAAGAACTAATAGCATTACTAACATGGTATCTCTAGGCATGTACCCGCATCTGTGAGTTATAGTTTGTTAAATCCTATTTAGCATCTTGAAGATTTGCAATTATGCCTTTTTGCAGAGTAACCTTCAAATAAAGGGACATGACCAGTTTATACATGATGATAAATTCATCTTCTGTACATTTTCTGCATTTTTAAAGAAAATCTTTAAAGATCTATAAAAAATTTTTTATAGGACATAGGTTTACATCAAACTAGTAATCTTCTTTTATATATTCTCAAGACATTTCAGTAATGTCCATTGCCACAGTGTCCTGAGTTTGTGTGTTTTGTAATTCCTTTTCCATATCATAAAGGCGGGTTGTTTTGTAAAATGTCCAAACAGAGACTGGTGCAGAAAATTTTGCATGTAAAATTATATAAATATTAAATGCTCTGAAATTCTTGAAGATCAACTAAGACACGGAAAATATTTTCAATTATCAAAATCATTGGAAAATGAAAAGCTGTATTATCTCAACTCTTTCAGCCTAGGCATTGTTTATTTCTTATTAGAGGAATAATATTAGAGCTAGTTTAAAAAAATTGGCTTGAACATTATTTGAAGTTGAATTTTTTAGACAGGGTGTTTTCATATTGTTTTCAAAAATGACAGTTTCACCTTTATTTTAGATATATGCATATTCTAAACAGATAAACATTCCAGTCTTTTAATATTTATAAGGCAATTTATCATTATAAACTTCTGATTTTACACAAAGTTTAGAAACTTGGCATTCCTCATCAAGCAGATATTTCAGGTTTTTCTTTTAATGAATCATTTTTAATACATTTAAGGAGAAACAAGATGTTAGAGGAAACACTATTAAAGTGCCCTACAGTCCAAAACACCCTTGGAATATTTTTCTTTTCAGACTTCAGTATTTGTTCTTCCTATTTCTTCGTTCATGTGACCTTACAGATGGCTGGTATTCATTATTATACTATGTATTATTGCTATTATCTTATCATTGTATTACTATATTATTACACATAAATAATTGAAATAGAAATAGAATAACAGAGTAGAAGTATAGAAAATTATTTCTAGTATTAAAAAGAATAATAATAGATAAATAGAAATATCTGTAAATAATAGAAATATCTGAAATCCATGTGCTAGGCTGTTTTTTACTAACATGAGTGTTTGGTCTGTTATTTATAGGGGTCAAATATAATAAAACATCTTGCTACTAAAATTTAGAAATTGTACTGTATACTATACTGTATAATGTGATACCCAATAATAAAATGTGGTCTAATGCCTGTAACAACATAATTCAGTACTGCTTTCAGAATATGCAGTTTGCCTTTTCTAATATCTTCTGTCTTGAACACTTGCTGCAATTGTCTAATATGTTCAGAAAGTAAAGTGTATCTTCCTTTTTATTATAATTTCTGTTCTCAGTCTGTTTCCCTAAGGAAGAAATTCTCCAACTATTTTATTTTCTACATTAATTCAGATAAATTATTTCTCTGATGCTTCTGTTCCTGTGGTTCGTTGTTCAGCAAATTAGCTTTATTTTAAATCATTTTATCATATTTCATGATAAAGTTCCACATTTTTTTTAAATGAATTAACTAAACCAATCAAGATTAATTGTGTTGTTATTCAGATTTTTCTCAAGATAACTAAACTGTGTGTTTAACTTAAAGAGATTACTGCAGTGGGTCAAACTACTATCAACAAAGAATTGTTACATTTGGGAGTCCAAGTTCTTTAACTGTAAAGACTTGTGAAATCTCAGAGATTGATCTGGGCTTTTAATATTCCTAAAAGACGCTGCTAACTGCTTTCTATATGAAATTCACATATGCAAGTATCTGATCTTTATAGGAGGTAAACAAAGTAATCTCCTGTAAGGATAAATGAAGCTGGGCTGCATGAGGAAGAGTGTGGCCAGCAGGTCAAGGGAGGTTCTCCTCCCCCTCTGCTCTGCCCTAGTGAGGCCACATCTGGAGTACTGTGTCCAGTTCTGGGCTCCCCAGTTCAAGACAGACGAGGAACTACTGGAGAGAGTCCAGCGGAGGGCAATGATGATGGTGAGGGGACTGGAGCATCTCCCTGATGAGGAAAGGCTGAGGGAACTGGGTCTATTCAGCCTGGAGAAGAGAAGACTGAGAGGGGATCTCATCAATGCCTATAAATACCTTAAAGGTGGGTGTTGAGAAAATGGGGCCAGACTCTTTTCAATGGTGCCCAGTGACAGGTTAAGGGGCAAGGGGCACAAACTGAAACTCAGGAAGTTTCACCTTAATATGAAGAAGAACTTCTGTGCTTTGAGGGTGGTCAAGCACTGCACAGGTTACCCAGAGAGGCTGTGGAGTCTCCTTCTCTGGAGATATTCAGAACCTGCCTGGACGCATTCCTGTGCAACAGCTGTAGGTGAGCCTGCTTTGGCAGGGGGATTGGACTGGGTAATTTCCAGAGGTCCCTTCCAATCCCAACCATTCTGTGATTCTGTGATTTTCTGGATCTTGCTGTTTGGGAACTCTCAGGTCTTATGGTTCTTTATATGCTGTATTCATGCCATTGTTTTACAAGCAATGTAAGACAGTACGAGGCAATTGGTAGTGGATGTCTCTTCTAGATCAGTCTGAAGCTATCTAAGCTTAAGTGTTGTATATGGATATCTGCATGTTGCTGTGGAGACATTCAGTTCAATTCAGCTATCTAAAGTCACTTGCTAGGTTGGACTCAGGTGATCATTATCGTATGAGATCTTTCAGGATATCTATCTGCCCAAGCCTCCAGCTACTGCTTCAGCATTTTACAGGTCTCCCACTGGCTCGATGTCATATCTAACAGTAGCATGCACATGTTTTAGATGTTGTAGGAGAGTTCAGATGGCACAAGACGCCTATCTGGGGGCAACTGATTTAAGGCCGTCATCTCAGTCACTGGGTCATGGAGAACTATTTGCATGCCTGAACTCTATTGAGGCATTCACCTGACAAAAGATTTCTAGTGTAATTAAGGCACTGTGGAAAATATCACCTGGCTTTCAGTGCCACTCCAAGAAGCTGCAGATATCCTGAAAGTCCTGTGCTGTATCTGCTGTCCCTGTGCAGATATGCATACAAATAAACTAAGATGTTTCAAATGGGATTAGGCACCTGTGGGTAAGCAACTTAATCCTTTCTCTCTGTTTTATGACATTTCAAATTTTTCTTAGTCTCCACTGACTTCTTTGACTATCAGGGATTTTAGGCATGTTCTGTCCCCACAAACATGTAAATGGAGGTTTTAAATGTTGATTGAATCTTGCCCTTCGTATCAGTAGAGTGAAAATGCTATGTTATTGTCCCTTTGATCTTCAGCATTGCTTTTGAAAATGGCATTAATCTTAGTCTTTTGGTTGTAGTCATCTCTTTGAAATTTCAGGTCACAGACCTGGACTAACCAAGATGATTAATCAGTTTCTGTATTTCTGGACTTTATTTCAGTCAATATTGAAGGCACTTTATGCTTCTGAGAATGACTATCCTAGGATTAGTTTGGTCTGGTCAAATATACATAAAGTAGCTCTCATATACAAGGCAGCTGATTGTCAAATTAGTTTACTTACTGTTCATAAAACCAGAACAGTGCTTACTTAATTAGCCAAGAAGTCAACATGAAAAGAATAATAAAAATCTCCCCTTAAAATAATAACAGTAACAATAATAATATTTATTACCAAAAAGCTCTAAGTAGTCTTTTGCCATCTTTAACAATAAAATTGTCTCATCAATAGTTGAGACAGCTGCATCTTTGTAGCATATAATCTAACTCCAAATGAAATAATGACATCCTTTTTTTCCAAATGTATGAAATATATCACCAATCTGTTTGGAAATAAATGGTTTGTGGGGAATACCTGTACATTAGCAAAGACAAGGATGCAGTCAAAATCAGAATACGGACATTGAACTGATTCATTTCACCTGGCTTGTATAGCTGTCTGACTGTACATTTAGATAATGCATTGGGTTTTTCTATTCCCATATAAGATTCCTTCTGGTAGTGTTGGATAATTATAAAGGATAAGGATCCTCAAGATCTTAATAAATTGGACCCTGTGTATCTTTTTTAAGAAAATGATGAGAACTGGCAACACAGGAAATTTCTCTGTCTGTACATTAAAAAAAATAAAGGACAGTACAGTGTTGGCCTTTAACAGAGATTAGTGATTTCCTGTAAGGCACCATAAGAGTAAAGCAAACTGTGTATACAAAATTTTAGTTTGTTTATTGTGTTTTTTCTGGTGACAGGATATATTCTATTGTTTTCAAGCAGATTGGGTCTTGAGAGTTTTCTGTCTGGAGTGAAGCTGCAACCTAAACTAAGAAGCAGATGCTGTGGCAAATATAAAATCTATCCATGGATCAGTGTTTTACAAGCCAAATGGAAGTAATACTCTTTTTCTTCCAGTTAGCCTCTCTTTACAGCACTTTTACCCACATTAAAAAAAAAAAAAAAAGCAGCAGCCAACTTCTCTATCCTCATGAATAAAAAGAACCATTGATATGCTGTAAATATCAGTTTGTAATGAAATTCAAATACCATCGATAATACAAGATCAGAGGCTTGCCAATCCCCAGCAAGATTACAAACCGATCAGTGCCAGAATTATTTGAGTTTCATCCTCAGTAATTCATCTGCAAGTTTTCCTGAATGGTAGAAGCATTATATAACTGGGACCAAGTGCAAGTAAACAATCAGCTGTGCTTCACATAATTCTGTTGTAAAGCGTTATTTTACCCATCTCAACCCATATCAATCAAAGTTGCTCACTGAGAAAAATGTAACTCCAGAAGAGGACTTTAGGAGTATCATTCCTAAACACAACCCAAAAAAATTTTAACTTGTATTTTTAAATTCATTAGAGACAGGAAAATTCTATTAGACAGCAAAAATTACTTCAGCAATAAGTTACCTTATTAAAGTAAATTATGCTGGCATCAATTTTCAGATGTCAGGCTCCAAACTTTTTATACTTAATGAAATGTTATAAACTCTACATTTACTGCAGTGTCAAAGTATATGTATATCAGTTGCACATGAAATACTTAGTGCGTTTTAAATCTACAACCTACATTATCTTGCTTGTATTCATAATAATTCCCATGGTTAACCTGAAAATCTAACAATTCTACTCACCACGTAGGCAGCTTATACAGTGTTTAAATCACTTCTTAGTCTTCTCTTAATAAACTAAATAGGTTGAATATCCATCACAACATTTAAATTCTTTCCCTTAATTATTCTCATGACTCCATGTTGGAACTCTTCCAATAATTTAAGTATTTCAGCTACTTTTTTTTTTTTTCAGTGAACACTGAAGATGGATACTACATGACAGTAGTGTGAATAGAGGAATGCAGCTAAGGGTGAATTGCTGGATAATACAAAGTTCTTATTTCTTTCTTTTTTTTGTTCATTTAAGCTTTGCTTAGCCTTTCTAACCACAACGTTGAAGTAAGGTCTTATCTTTAGGAAATTAATCACCAGGGTCACTAAGTTTTTCAGGGCAAAGTAGTAAGTAAGGGATGAGTGCCCTATACTTTTAAGTATGTCTGTCTTCTTAGGATATAATCTTATATTTGTCTTTGTGAAAAGATAGGCTCCTCAGCAGAACTCAGTTTACTGAGAATTCCAGTACTTCAGGTAAAAGTATTTTTTTCCCAGATCATTGCTAACATTGTTTAGGAATAAAAAGTGGATTTTGCCAGTGAAAGTTTCTGAAAACAGGACTGCTTGATGATAATTCCCCACTAATAATATAATATCTGTTTTGGTTTTGTATTGTTTTAATTTCTTCAGCAAAGAGTTTGATTTGAAAATAGAACTCAGTAATGATAATGGTAACATGACTGATTTGTATAGGCTCTATTTCTTTGCAGTATATTGACATGAAGTTCCTATTTCATGGCATTTGATCATCATTAAGAGGATCATAATGAATATTTTCCTCCTTTGGTGTATAACTTTACTCTTCCTGGTAATGATAACAAGGACAGAGGTGGTTTTACCTTCCACTGAAATAATTGCCAATAGTTGTGGGTAGAGGTGAGTTAGGAAAGAGAACACTACTGGTGCACCTTATTGGTGGAATTAAACTGTCTGTCAAATTTGGGGCTTAGGGAGTAATGTTCCCTTAATCTTATTGGTGAAGAATGGGTTTTGGGTTTTGATTTTTAGGTTTTTTTTAACCTTTCCTTTATGGCACAGTGCATTTTCCAAGAATTTCACTTAGAAATTCCTTTTAAATGTAGGAACCTAGGACATTGGTGATGATTCTGTCCTCTCAGCTTGACACTGCTGTAATTTCGAACAGTGTTTTTAGTACAGACCTTGTTACTGAGAGTCAGGAAGCACCTTATGGCTTTCCTTTGATGGTATGTGAAGCAGACACTGTGGAATTTTCTGACAAAGTATCTTTTAAGTAGTTATAGACATAGTACTGCTGGAAGTAATGCCAATATGGGAACTTTACTGCACCATTATATTTCTCAAATAATGGCAAAGCCCTGATATTTCTGACTTTCTTTCCCAGAAAGTTAAATTAAAACCAAAATCATAGTTGTTGCTTGTTGCTTCTATCAAACAGGAATACTCTGAAAAGCTAACGAAACCATTTATTGAAGCGATTTAGTCAGAAGAGCTTGAAAGCAGAGAGGGTTCAAAATTTATATCACTCATAGTTGTCAAAATTTTCCTGTTGTTTCCTAAGGGAGTACATAAGTGCTCATACTGAAGTAGCTTGTAGAAAAGATCTGTAAATCTTACAGGAAAACATAACCAGTAAATTGAGGGCACTCAGAAATCCCACAAACAGTGGAAAAATCAAAGATCTGATCAGTGCTGATCATCAAAGGAAATTGTCTTAGTGATTAGTGAATAATAAACATAAATCAAGTTCAACTTTACAAAGTAAATTTAAATAAACAAAATATCAAAAGTTCTTTGATACAAAAGAAAACAAAGACAGACATATGGATAGAGATTGTAGCTAAGATATGACCCAGAATAAAATTAATATTTTGCTGCAGTTCTCAGTAAGAATAGAGCAAAAGCAAAGCAGATAATGAGAATAAATTTGCAGGAAAAAAAATTGCTTCAGGGGAATTAGAACTGAAACCTAACAATTTAATGAACAACTTTCAGGATTTCCATATCATCCCCCTCTCAGAACATCGAATCAACCTGTGTACGATGTCATCAACCCAGTGACAAAGGTTTTTAATTAAAAATAGCAGTTCATGGTGGATACCATTTCACTGGAAAAGTAGCAAATATTGTACTTATGTGAAGAAAAGGAGTAAAAATTATTAACTTGACCTAGATATCATGTCGCAGCAATTTTAAAGAAAACAGCAATTAAAGATAAAGTGATATGAGAAATATATTTTAAAAGTTTTTCCAAGGGTAGTTTCTGCCAGAATAATCTGATAACTTTCTTTAGTCAAGAGAACTGTGATATATCTAATCTACCAAGATCCTAGTAAAACATTTTAGTTTAGCACCACATAGGAAATTATTAGTGATGCTGAAGAAGATGAGACAAAGAACTGTAAATTGTGTAACTGACTAAAGGAGAGATGGCAACAAAAATTTTCTGAAAGAGAACTGTGAGACTTGCTGGAATTAGTTTATGGAATTCCTTAAGAATTTGTCTTTGATCATTTTAAGGTGACTGATATCAGTGACTGGCTCAAAAAAAGACAGAGCTTGCTAATGAAATATTCTGATTATGTGGTGATGTGAGATGCTATTAATGCAGAAGATTAAAATAGCATATGGAAAGATTTGGATGACCTTGAAAGGTTGAGTAATAGATTGACATTAAAAGGTGTGTGTACAAGTTCATATAAAGGGTAATTTGTAGTTCTTACATACACATTATGCATACCACCACTGTTGTGTAGATCTAGTCACTCATGTGTGGTATGAAGATGAATGATGAACAGAAGGTGATTAGAAAGAGACCACTAAAGCTCCCTGTGAATACGGGAACCCACTGTATGAAAAGTGACTGAAAAACTTGGTGAATTAGGTGACACCTTTGGAAAGATATCAGTTTTGTATCCCCTACCAAACACTAATTAAAAAACAAAAAACAAAAAACAACAACAACAACAAAAAAAACAAAACAAAAAAACCGCAAGAAAAATCCTAAGTGAAAACTGATTAAATCCACAGGATAAAATTCATGGCAAAATAAAAAAAGGTATAAATAACTATAAAAACGTAGTACTTTCTGGGAAGAAATTAAATAGATTTAGTGTTGTTGTAGGTTGACCTTCCAGAAGAAAAGGGTAAAAACTTTAGTTACTCTTTCTCTGTTTCTGGAGGTCATAGATGGAAAATGAGTTGATGAATGATTTCAGCAGCACAGGAAGTCCCTTCCCGTCCTTTGATTCTAAAACGTCTTGTCATATGAAGTAGAATACTTACGTTATCTAAGAATTGCATCAGAGATATGACGTATATCAGTCATGTAATCTGATGAAAAACTGTAGAAATTTGATACCTTCTGGTTTCAATGAATCAGTATTGATTTACATTTTCTGTGTTATCTCTTTTGGACCCTTTAGTCTTTGAGCATTGTATGAAATGTTCCAGTGCATTTCTGGGATCAAAGCTAGGTTATGGACATATAATTATATGGCTCATCCTGCTTGCCTTTTGAAGCATTGACCCATTAGTTTTCTTCCAGTCCTCTGGAGCTTCCCTAGTGTTCCAAGACTTACTGAAAAATCAATGTCAATTGTCTAGAGAGCTCTCCAGCCAGCTCTTTTAAAATTATTGAATGCAAGACTGATTTAAAAATACCTAGTTTTAGTAGATGCTGCTTAACAACCTCCAGAGTTACTGTGGGAGTGGGAGGTATTTCATCATCATCATCTGATATGACTATACCATCTTGACTTTTTCTAAATACAAAGAGAGAACATGAGTATATTTCTGCTTCTTCTGCATTATTATTGGCATAGTTATACAGTTTTCTTATATTAATATGTAAACATCAGTGCTAGGATTTCTTTTACAGTTACTATTTTATTGTGGAGAGTTCCCAGTTTCTGGTTTATACTCATTGCTATCAAATTCAATATTATTTGAATCTTAGTAAGTAAAGTATTTATTTGTGTATGAACTTTTATAAAATTAGTAACTTCTCTAAATTTAGACTGTTATCAAAAAACACAAAGCGACTTGCAGAGTTGTTTTAGAATATTGTAAAAAAAGCACTTTCTTGCACTTTCTTACATTTGTTTTGGTTTTGTGTTCAGGGAATAATGTCTTCACAACCCCAATCTTATGAAAATATTCTTTCTCCTTTTGTGTCTTAGTCACATACGTTTTGCTTCCCTGAGGTATTCCTTTAGATACAACATTTCACAGTTCTCTCTCCTGTACCTAAGTAAAGTTTTTCTTTCTCCTGAAAAAATCTCCCATACTGGGCAAGTAGCCCCTTTTCAGAAGCTCATATAGGTCTCTTAATTCTTTAGGACAATTTTAATAATGCCAGCCACTTTCCTGAGACACCTGCTACAGCAGAATTATTATTAATATTTAGAAGTATCTTACTCATGGATTCTTAAGGGAATGTTCCTATACTCTTCTTTTCACAGACATTCTATGAAAGATTAATTTGAACAAGTCTTCATTATTAATGTGCATTTAGAAGCTGATTCATCTCATCCTAAAGCAAACATTTAAAATAGGTTGCATGACTCATGCCTGGAAACTGTCCATTTCTTTCTACTGCTGTTACAACATGGTCGCAACTAGTTTGTGAATCCCTTGGAGTAAATTAAGGTGAACTGACACCAAATAACTGGTAAACAACAGAGAACAATTTATTATAACATGGGAAAGCAGTATGGCCAAAATGGTTTTGAGTTTCTTTAAACAACAGCAACTCCTTAAACAACAGAGAAAAGAGAAAGAGAGAAAAGGGAGAGAAAAATATAAGAGAGAGATGTCACCACCCTCAGATCCAGTGATGTAAGTTGCTTGAAGAGGCGGTCCTCCAGTGACTGGCATGGGTGTGGCTCCTTGAAATTGTGTCTTTTATAGACCTCGGCTCTGCCCCAGGGGAGAAGATTCACCTTGGTGGATGCACGTGTGATCTTTGCCTTGGAAGGTTCTGGAAATGGGTCTGGGGTACTCAGGGGGTCTCAGGTGGTCATATAGCCCCTCCCCTCTTTTCCCTTATCGTGGCCTAGGCATGACCCTAAGCCTATGCAGGCACAATTACCCTTGTATGTGCCCTAGACATGGCCCTGAGTCTGCGCAGTCACAGTTATCCCTGCTGCCCAGGCAGGGAGGCAGCACAGGGAAAAAGCACTACCCCATCTATGCAGAGCCCACTTGTTCCCATTGCCAGCTATCACTTCAAAAATAAGTTTGTTTTAGACATAAACTTGTCGCAGAACCAGTTCCTTACAACTGCCTTTGAGAGTAGCCTCAGATGGACACCTATCTAGCTAAAACTGATGAAATTTAGCCTGTTTCCTGACCACTGTCCTCACTGACAGTGTTGCCATTGCATTGCTTTTGAGGAGTGGTTCTAAGTTCTGTTCTAACATGCCCCTATTCTAGTCAAAATTCTCTCATCATAATTTTCCATTGTCAGCATGTCTTGTGCCTTGTTCATAGTTTAGGTCTTTGACTATCACAGATGCTTTATCCAAAGCTCTGCCAACACTGTCTCTGAAGCAGTTTATATGAACCACATTGTCCTCTTGATTTGTTGGCATATCAAAGTTCTAATATGTTGCATGCTTTGAATATTTTGGGTTTAGCTTCTGCAGTGCTCTCAGAGATGAGGCTGTTATTTTGGTTAAACAAATCTCTTCAGGGTAGTACTTCACAGAAAACTTATAAAGTCATCTCTGCTGAAACATGCAACAATATGCAGATTAATTTCTGAATTTCCACTGACCAATACCTGGAAAAACATAGCTCAGACTTATGATCATGGAACCAAGTCCATTTTAGCTATACTTCCATCTCCAGTACGTTATGAATTATATTTTATAGAATCTGCTTCCTCTAATCTTTTTCTAATCCTTAGAGATTTCCTCTTCCAGCTTTAGACCTTTGGGATTCTGATTAGTCAATAGACAGGCACCATAGTCTCACTTTTTCATTCTTGTATTATTTGAAGCTTTACTTTTTCTTCCTTTATCTGCATCTTCTTACTATTTAAACTTACTTTCAGACTATTTCTTTCTGTGACAGCTTGTAAATACTGTGAGGCTGTGGCAGTAGGGTCATGTGCAGCAACAAGGTGGGTATATCAAACTACATGGTTGTATAGACTTTGACACTCAATGAATAGAAGCCATCTCTCAAAATATATACTGTCTCTCAGCTCCTGACCTTATCCCAGGGACATGGAAAGAAAGAGGCATCTTCAGAGAGTCATCTCACCTTTCCCAGGCAACCATTTTGGATGAGATGAATTACTGCCTTGAGGAGTATAATTCATCCTGCTTCATTTTAGGAATGTCAAACGCACATATCTACATGCAAATTAATTACTCTCAACTGCCTTCACAGTCAGAGAAGAAACAATTATGGCATGTTTCTGTTCACTATTTCAGATCATAAAATTATAGAATCATTTACATTGGAAAAGACCCTTAAGATCAACAAGTCCAACCATTATCCTGACACTACCAAGTCCACCAATAAACCATGTCCCTAACCACCACACCTACACATCTTTTAAATCCCTCCAGGGATGATGACTCCACCACTCCCCTGGGCACCCTGTTCCAATGCTTGACAACCTTTTTGGTTAAGAAATTTTTCCTAATATCCAATCTAAACCTCTCCTGGTACAACTTGAGGTCGTTTCCTCTCATCCTAGCACTTGTTACCTGGGAGAAGAGGCCGACCCCCACCTGGCTACACCCTCCTTTCAGATCATTGCAGAGAGTGATCAGGTCTCCCCTCAGCCTCCTCTTCTCCAGGCTAAACAACCCCAGCTCCCTCAGCTGCTCCTCATCAGACTTGTGCTCCAGACCCTTCACCAGCTGATGTGTATTTTAAAATGAGATGAAACACATTGTAAAGGACTATTTCTTCTGAGTGACTATTGTTATAACCCACACTGAGCAACTTTTTGAGCTGTGATGTTGATGAATGTGTTGCAGACATTGGTCAGAGAAATGCTGTCTAAGATAATTCTGTCTTGAACAGCCAAGTGGCTAATTTGGGCTCAAAACCCCAAATTTCAGATGGCTCATTAAACTGAGATGAACTCCACTGAATGTGGATATGTGCTGTTTGGACTGTTACTAATGAGGGTGATACAAACCCCGCATCCTCTTGGCTAATATGTGTGTAAACACTATGGTGGAATCGTAGCCTAATTAATTCCTGGCTGACATTGACATTCTGTTTACATTTTATCTCTGAACCTATTTACCTCTACTTTTATAAAACTATTCCTTTTGGAATACCAGCACACTGACTATTTTGTTATTCTGTTTGCATACAAAAAATGTAATCCAGTTGTGCCCAATTACACGTAGGTTTTAATACTGAAGCGAACCCATTCTCATCTGTCAAGGTTATGCCCAATAAGAAATTATTTTGAGTTGAATAAAAGAATTTGAATTAGGAAATTTAGCATACTTTCTGCCAAGCATGTTTGAGTACTGACAGTTCAAAACTGGCACATATGCCACTTAGGAACCTTGATAATGTAGTTTCCTGGGGATAGTTTGTTTTAACTTGACTGTTTTTAATTGTTTGATTGATTGTTGTTTTTTGGTTTTGTTTTGTTTTGTTTTGTTTTGTTTCTGGGGGTATTTTCTTTCCCAAGCTGATTAAGAAAATGAAACTTTTTTTTTCTTTCCCAAATGCTGAGGACATACAGGTTCTATGAAGTTATTTAAAGCATACATCTACAAATCAAAATAACTGTAAAGCAACTTTTCCAAAATAAACTGTGATAAACCAATAAGTTATTTAGATTTGCTCAAATTTATCACAGAATAAACTGAAAAGTTCACAGAATTATTCCTGAGTTCAGGAATGTCAAGAGTGTGAAAACAATTCCAAATTAATTATTGATTTAGATTTACAATTTTGGTAGCATGACCATGAATAGTCCATGATTTCTTCTTTCATTGTTTATTCATTTCTATTTTACATTTTGTCCCCTACAGTTTGAGAAATTTGTTACAATAGTAAGAACATATTTAGTATGGGTTCTTCAATTAGTTTGTAGTTTTTGTTATCTGGCTTAAATTATTTTGGCCAGTTTTAATCAGGAGGGAAACCATTTCTCCTTCAGTTTTCAAAATGTTTTAGCAATTATCTTGTACTCTTTTCTCTGTATATTGTAATATAGTCAAATCATAATTAGAATGTAGGTTTTGACTACCACATAGCAGTCTATCAACATGTGAGACTTTTGTGCTTTTCCCAACAGAATCTGAAGGTTTAATGTAAACTTTACAATACCACAATCCAATAAATTTATAATTTAATGACTTTCTCTTGTATTATTCTTGCTAGCATTTTTTTCTTAATTATAATCCCAAGCTCTGTCCTGGCAAACTAAAAATCAGATACATATTAAAACAATTACGTTTGGAAAACTTCTAAACACCCATTTCTCAGATATTGCACCATCTCAATATTGTGTAGCGTGTCTTATACTGTACAGTGTCAGTGTATGACTCTAAATCCCTGTTTTCATCAGGCAGACGAAGTCACCATTTTTTGTTTCATACAAAATACCTTTGCTTTAATTACAATAATGAAATAATTTTTGTCGTGTTTGTTTCAGATCTCAACTACAGCTCCCTTGCTGGTCATCAGAGTATTTATAACTCTATCTGGACAGAAAGTTTCTCATATTCATTTCAAAACTGCCTTGTTTGGTCTTCCTGATTTAAAGCACAGAAGTTGCTGAGTTGTTTACACAACTGATATGTGCATTAAGCTCTGAACAAACAGAAAGAGGTTAGCCATTCACCGATGTCAAACAGTAGGGCAGATCATAATCACAGAATATTCACAGATACCAAAACAAACAGGTCTGTCTCCTCTGATCTCACCAGCTCAGCTAGGTGACCAGAAAGAAATGAATGAGTCGCGACACTCACTAGTTGAATTACTCCAGCTATGGGATGTTTTTTGTTGAAAATTATGATGCATTATTTGTTATATTTACTAGTTTTATCCAAAGTCCCTTAATTAATTACTCGAATTGGCTGGAAAGAAGAAAACATGACTGTGGTTTCAGTACTTTTTGCTCTAGATTCAGACCCAGCATTGGTTTTGTTGTTTGTTTGTTTGTTTTTCTCATTCCCAAATAAATCAGGAATAAAAATGCAGCATTTATAACCTACCCTATTTGATTCAAAATGTCAAGGTTCAACTCGCATTCAACTCGCATATATTCCACACATATTTTCTGGATCATTGGACCATTTGTTTGCTTCTGCCTGCCCCTACTCTGCCCCAGCCTCCAGCTTCCAGAAAGTACAAACTGTACCAAATGGAATAAAAAAATAATAATAAAAAAAAAAATTATCAAAACATATACATTTCAGAAAATAGGTTTTGTTATAATAGACTGGCATTTTTGACTTAAAATAATTTGCTTGAAAAAAAAATCAAACCAGAAGCTGATAATCACATCTGTGATTAATGTATTTTGGTGAAGAGTTTTATTAGTCTAAGATTTGACAGTAGAGAACAAATGGTTAGAAGTAGTCTACAGAGAAGTGGAAAGACTCACTACTATTACTAACTGTGTAT
The DNA here is from genome assembly GCF_000690535.1 of Cariama cristata. Lineage (NCBI taxonomy): Eukaryota > Metazoa > Chordata > Aves > Cariamiformes > Cariamidae > Cariama > Cariama cristata. The sequence goes on from NW_009601046.1 coordinate 63,264, forward strand.
GTTTAAGAAATTACAAAATTTTGAAATGCAGCAAATGGATTTAGTATTTAATTTTCTAAAGAAAAAGAAAGAGAGGGGAAAACATTGACCCTCTTTTTTTAGTTGTCAAGGTAACTTCTATAATCATTCAGAACAGAACTTCAGAAGAACTTTATAAAAACCTTTCCCTTTCTCTGTGTTTCTTGGAAAAAAACCTGTGTTTGATTAAAATGAAAGTTTTAGATACTAGTTTTAGATGCAACTATTTTGTTGCGAACATGTGCTTTATTCCTAAAATTGCGAGTAATTGATACAACTAACATTAAAAAAAACCCCACAATACCAGAAATAAAGTCTCTTTTTTCAAGTAAGGATCACAGAAACCTTTGTAATCATCTGGAAAACATTTGCCTAATCAAATATGTATTCTTATTCCTGTGAACAACAATAGTGGACAGATAAAGAAAACTGTTTTGAGGAGAAAAAAAAAAAAGGAAAAAGTAACAGAAACAAAATGGAGTGAAACAATATAAAGTCAGCTGGGAAATGAATGTTGTTGTCAAGCTTCAAGGACATGCTAGAAAAGATGGAAAGTCAAGAACAAAAATCAGCCATTTCACTATGGCAAACCAAGCTGAACATTCCCCTCAGTTGTTTTGATGAAGGCCTGTTGCAGCCAAATAAACTGAAAGATCTATGCCTACAGAACATACCGAGACTTGTCATCCTCCATTTATTACCATTGTCTCCTGACCTTTGAAAAGGGTCCAGATTAAGGTCTACTAAAATATTTTCTTTTCTCTCAGGCTTGTTACTCAGTCTCTCACTCTGCACTCTATAAATCCTTGATCTGGGGACTTGTATTCATTTTACACTGAATTAGAATAAACATTAAACATACAAATTTTCAATGTGTTTGAATACGGTATCGCAATCCAAAGTGCTGCCTTTCAAAGCAGAAGCTGAATAATGTTTAACCAACTCCATGTTAATACAGTGGGTATTAACTTATTTGACAGAAAGCATTTATAAGAGTAAGTCTTGAAGCTAAAAAGTGAGTATTTGTGGGTAGTCTACAAATAATTACTAGGGCTTTCTTTTAAAGATGATTACTGCAAATCAAATAATATTTGCTATTATTCATGCTCTATAGGGACTGGAGACTATTAGGTTCTTCTTGAAGTGGGATACAAGTAACTATGTTAAGTACAAAACATTTGCAAGAAACTGTTAGGTATATTATCAGAGTGTTGAGAGATAAATCCATGGAGATTTCTAAAGAAAAGACACCTTGATTTCCAAAGAAATGCAGTCATTAATTTATCATCCTTATTTGTTAACTATGAAAGAAAAAGAAAAAAAATTATTCTAACAGAACATATAGAATCATAAAATTGTTATGGTTGGAA
>NW_009601047.1:0-6098 GCF_000690535.1 Cariama cristata
AGGTGCAGAAACCGCTACAATTAATAATTTCGTATTAGCCCGTCCCTCCAAGCTGTTCCTTCCTAACCATCTGCATGTCCTGAAATGTGAGGTTTTAGTCATAAATGCCAGGCCTCGCTTTGGAAATTTATAAGCTGTTTTGCTTCCATTACCTGAACAGCTTCCAGCTACCGTATCCAGGCATTTTAATTCTCTGAACTCCGCCACAAAACAGCACGATACACTTCACGATACAGAGCTCCCGCACCACGGCTGCCGAACCTCTCGCGGTTCCAAAGACTTTCCCCCTTCCTCTGACGGGAGCCAGGTATCCAGCAGCCCAGCCCCACGGCCCGCCTGCTTCGGCCGAGAGGGGCACGGCCACTTCCACAGCAACAGATGAGGGGCCGTGCTCAAGGAAGGCGACGTATTTCAACTCCCATATTGCAGCCACAACCCCTGATGCACTATCAATTAAGAGCAGCAATAATTACAAATGGAAAACTGCAGACCTCGGAGCAGATAATGTGTTTCCATTAGATTAAGTAGTCATAGAAATCAAAAATAAAACCTATACTTCGGCTAATTAAGCCCACTCACCATCTGATTAAGATGCGTTGTGATACCGTGGAAAAGCACCAAAGAGCTATTGTAAGTAAACCAACACAACTGGGTATTAATATTATATTCCTTGTCAGAAGGGATAATTGATCTGCCTAGAGGTTAGCCAAGATAATTACTGCAAGTTGACAATACTGTCAATGCTGAGCCTCTTGCTCCACGCAGCAGCATTGTGGGGTTTTTTTGGGGGGAAGAGGCTAAAAACCTGCCCTGGACAGTCCTGCCTTTCCGACTTGTTACTTGGCTCTATCGAAACGACCTCCCCGTTCAGCTGACTTGAAATAAAGCCACTCGGTGCTTGTTGATACGCTCTCCCACCCCCAAACCTTTACTTCTACTCAAAGTTGTCTTTGGGAAAAGCCAATTTGGGGTTCTCTAAAAATAAAACCCCTTCAATTCTTTTGATTTTAGGGGTGGGGGCAGAACAAGTCACGCTTTTCCGGCTGGCTGTGAATCATACCTACAAGGCCAGACGCCGGGACTAGTTGCCTTTACTTTGGAGAGTTTGAGGCCAGATCTTTACGAGGTGTTTACACGCCTACCAGCATCTTTGCAAATTTAGCTCCAAGCAACCAAATCAAACCTCTGCTCTTTGTCCTGACGTCAGATCTGCAGCAGCATCCGCTGACCTGTGGGTGGGAAGGCAAATCTGGGACAGACCACACCGCGCCGCAGCTAACGACAGCCACGCTCCCATTTGTTCCACATGACTTCAAGGTGAAGCACGTTAACGCAGGACTCGCATCAGAAAGCCCACCCCGAAGGGCCAAGGGTCCCACAGAGGTGTTTCCAAGGGGCAGCCAGCCCCTGGGCTCAGCCAGCCTTCCACAAGCTGCCCAGCGCCCGTGGAACGGCAGACCACCGCTTCGAAGAGCGTTTTGGGAGGAACGCCTCTCTGGAACGAAGCTCGAGGTACACAAGGGTCTCATTCACACTCTTACCGGAGAACGCGTTTACGTCAGGGGATAAATGACCGCATGCAAAGAGTACTTATTAATGGCCTGCTGTCAAACCCGAAGGATGTATTTGCTGGGGTCCGAGGTCCAGCACTACTTCGTGTTTTTCATTCATGACCAAGAGTACGGGACGGAAAGAACGAGGAGATTTGCAGATGAGTGGCAGTACATCGAAGGACAAGTCTAGGACTGGTAGCAATCCTGAAGCTGGCAATACGATATCAAAATCCAGGGAAGCTAATGAACTTTTAAGGTATCGCTAGACAAACGAGCCTGCCGAAGGAGCCCGGGCTTACTGCGGGGCACAAATTGAACACGGGTCAACAGCATCACGGTGCTGCACAGGGGCATCATAGCGGGATGCGCTTACTGACGCGTGCTCTACAAGAGACGAGGGAGCTGTTCCGCCCTGGAACGACGTTGGCGGGGGAGCCGAGGGGGCCTGCGCCTACTTCTGGGCATCTCCCCTGAAGGGTGTCCTCCGCTACTGCCTTTAAAGCCCACACTTCCATGAAATCTGTTTAGAGAAGATCCACAGAAAATAAAGATAAAGGGGGCATGACAGTGAATTTCATTACATATTCAAAGATTGGGTTTGGCATTATTTACTCAGATAGGACTCCAAGCTTTGGGTTCCAGGTTTGGTCGTTACTGTGGAAACCAGCTTAACGTGGCTGTATGAAACGAAAGGGCTCATCAATTAAATAATTTTAAAAGTGAAATGAAGCCTCGGGGAACGCAACGTGACAAGCTGTTCTGTATTTAGGATTCTTGGTTCCGACGCTTTGCTCCCAGAGGCAGGAGACAGCCTCGGACACTCAGCTCGCCGGCGAGCTCACTGCTCGGGCACTCCAGGACACTCGGTAGCACCGAGGAGCAGCAGCTCCCGACACCGCCTTTACCAGACAACCGCCAGGCCACAGGCTTACTTTACCACAAACCCGCCAGGCCACAGGCTTGCCAAAAAACCCGGTGCAGACGGAGCCGGACCCAGCAGACCGGGCAGAGGTGCGGGAAGCGGGGGCTGCAGAGCCCTAATCCTGGCGCACACACGCTGCCCGGCCTTGGATTCGCTTCCGCACAGCTTTTGCTTTATGGCTCGCTGTTAAACAGGAACACTAATCCTCACCTGCTGCCTCCATTAATATTTGCAAAGGGCTTGGAAACCTTCTGGTGCAAAGAGGTGTAAAATAGCAAAAAGCATTATTCAACCCGCCCCAGCTTGCTGGGGGAATTGAGAGCTGACCCGCTGCTCAGCAGAGCCAAGACGAGGCAGAAATGCAGATGAAATTTGAGGTCAAACCAGGATTTACACCTCATCAGCATTCAGCGATGCCAGGACACTGCCAGTTGAGAGGGGGGAATGAAGGCAAGACAGCCAGCAAGAGTTATCAATAGCTGGGGAAGCCCCGTGCTGCTTGCCACCCCTCGCTGCCCGCTGCCCCCCGAAGGGAGGGCGGCCGTGGCCGGCAGCACGACCCCTGCACATCTGTCCCTCCCCGAGGGGCTTCGCCAGCTGTCACCGCCCTCTATTTTTAGAGAGGAGCACAGAGGAGATTAAGAAGCTGGCGGCAGGTCACAGGGCGAGGGGACAGCTGGGATGGCAACACTCATCTCCCCAACAAGAGCTCAGGACCTCGGCAGCTGCTCGGGGCCCTTCTGCCCTGGCCGATTCCCGATTCCCAGCAGGGGCTCTGCAAACCCCATTTGCTCCAGCATCTCCTGCTGCGCTAGGAGAGGGACGGAGGACGCTGGACTTGCACTAGCCACAGAGGTTATTTGTCTCACCTCGCAACGAGATCAATGATGTGCTCAGAGGAGCTAAGGGCATGTTTGACAGCACCCATAAGGTTTTCTGTCACGCTATCCAAAGGATATTTCTTTGCTGTCCAAACACCACCATCGTTATTTAACCAGTGCCAGAAGATGGATTTCTGTTGTGTTTCCTCCCGTTACACTCGCTGTCCTCACTCACCACACACACGTCAGCCCCTTGCTGTGCCGGCTGCGAGTCCCAGGCTCCTGAATCGAGTTTTCCCATCCGTCAGAGCAGGATCAGGTGAAGATCTATATCCCCCCCATGACCGGTTGCTAAACCGGACCCCGAACAGCAGCAGTGGGGACACAGCTGACGTCTGGCAGCAGCGGCGGCTGGGTACCCCGTACCTCAACTCCACCGTCTGACTAGGCTTAGCGGAATCTTGGCTCACACTCAAACCCCTCCAAAACCTCTTGATCAGAGGAAGATGAGGCATGATCAAATCATCCTCGCACACAGGCATCTTTCCCCAGATATCTGCCGGGAGTCCAGCTCTCTGCAGTTGCCAAAATCCTCTCGGAGCCCAAACAAAACCTCGGGCAGGACAAGACTGTGCTTGTGGACAGATGCTGCTTCAGCAGAGGGCTCTCGGCAGGGCCCCCTGCCAGTCCCCTCACGGGAAGGGGTACGGCTCCCCAAAGCCCACCCCCCCAGCACTGCCCGAGGGCACGCACACAGCAGACCTGGAAGGGGAGCTGGCAGCCAGCGCTTTTAACTGAATAATTTAAACATTACCGATTTTTCCTACTAGCTAGCAATGAGGCCCAAACCCCAGGCAGACCAGAAACGATTAAAAAAACCAGTCTCTCCTCAGACAAAGATACCATTCTCCTCCAGTGTCAGACAAGCAGATGGAAACTCAAAGGAGCTGCTGGGTCAGCTTTGTTCCCAGCAAGAGGAGACAAGGGGAGCGCAGGACCAAAACATCCTCACCTGCCCACTCCATTGAGACAGTTAAAGGAAGGTGGAGCAGGTTTAAGGATACAGGTGAGCAGTCACAGCTCTCAACAGAGTGCTCAAAAGCATCCCAGCACTAAAGCCAGCAATACCCTGAGCATCCCATAACACACCGGTTTCCATCCAAGCGCCGAACATGGGCTTCGCATCGGCAAATTCCAAACGCTGACGGGGGAAGAGTAGCAAAGCCGTATCCGAGGGACTCGCAGGCTGCAGCCAGACCCACAACCCGCCAAGCCAGCTTGCTCCCTGTAAGCATGACGGGCTAGCCAGATCTCCAAGAGGAACGTGAAAGAGGGCAGCGAAGGGCTTTTCATGCTCCCGTGTAGGAGAGTCATGCTTTAGAATATGCTTGCAAATGTGCAAGTCCCCTTGAGCAAGAGGAGTCTAAGCAAGTTATGCATGCTTTGGCACTGCTGATGCCCCGAGCACAGCTGTATTTTGACATGTGAGCAAGCTGCAGGCTGGCAGCTCCTCCTTCACATTGGAAATCTGCAGCCATGGAGCTGCTCGGCTCCAAAAATCTTTCTAATCCCTCTTTTCCCTGCTGAGGGATCAACCATCTCGTGGTCAGCCTGCAGAAGGGAGGACAGGGCAGTGAAGCATTTCCCTCTGCTAGAGGAGATGAACTTGTTATAAAACAGTTGCCAGTGCAGTGATGAACACAGCAGCATCACGCACAGAAATTGAAGATGCACTTTAATGGCTTTGCTATTGATCTGAAGACGGTGATTTTGCCTTTGACATTGGAGCACATAACGGGAAAGGGAAAAAGGCAGCTCGCAGCCCGTTCCCGAGGGGCAGGCTGCCGAGTACCACGTCTATCAGCTGCTACTTGTGGGTCCATAGCTGCCACTGCCACGCAGACCTAGGCTCTGCCACACCGAGTGCCACACAATGTTGAAACAACCCCTGCCCGACACGTCAGACCGCTCCGGGGTCCGTGTCCCCAAAACTACGTCTCCCAAGGACAACTCCACAGCTGTCGCAGCCGGACTCCTCAGAAAGCACCCAAGAACTACCCCAGAAGCAGTAGTAACCAGTAGCAATCAGACACTTTAATAAGGGAGGGGGCAGCGGGAAGGAAACTATTGAAGTGATTTGAGGATGACCTTAAAGCCTTCCGCTGTTGTAGCCCAGAACATTAACATTTAGCGAGTCTGGCTGACTTGGCTGCAGCACCAGCATCCATCCCCACCTTGTACCCAGCGCACCCATCACGCCCCTACACAGCTGAGCAGGGGCGGCAGGGCAGAACAGCCTTGCTGTGGTCTCCGCACACGTAACCTTCCCCAAACCACCTAATCCTATCTTTTTCCTCCTGGATACTTATCAAGCCCGTCATTTGGCAACAGGGGAAAACAAGCCAGTGCCCACATAATCCCCGACCAGGGCGGCCACAACGGGCTGCAGCATTTGGTACGCAAACCTCAAGCGTCCCCAGAGGGTCCCGGCACGCAGCCCATCGCAGACCTCACCCGGAGCCTAGCTGCTGCCTGATAGCCACCCACCTCACGTAATGAAAATAATAAATGACTTGCACTTCCACGGTACTTTGAACAAGAGGACTTCAAAGCCCTTGTAGATTCAGAAGGCCCTGTGACATCCTTAACAAGTACATTTTTAGTCTCAGTTTTATGGATGAGGAAATTGAGGCTAGTATGGTAGAATAATTTGCCCGCATGACAGGGGAAAGAAAGAAAAGCAGCAGTAGCAGCTACGAAGGAAAAATTGAAGAGCCACCTCGCAGCCCCCCACCAAGACAA
>NW_009601047.1:6177-6807 GCF_000690535.1 Cariama cristata
ACCAACGCCAGGATCCCCAACCTGCCCCAAACGCTCACCAGTCCTCCCGGAGCCCTGGTGCACCGAGGGCTTTGAGTCACGAGAACCAGAAGGCAGTCTGCAGCAATTGCATGGGAAAAGGGCTTTAACGGACGAGTATTGCACAAGGGTGATTTTGTCCTGCGCTGGTTTATGGGGCAAGCGCTGGGCCTGGGACCTAGAGGCATCAGCTGTTACTCGCAGTTTAGGCGAGGCGGCCTCAAAAGAGCCGGGCAGAGAGAGAAGGGCAGCTCAGGCTGCCACGCCGGGCCGGGCCCAGCCGGGGGCACCCCCTGGGTGCAGCCGGGGCGGCACAGAGGGCAGGCGGGGGGAACTGAGGCCAGAAAGAAAGATTTTCACAGAAAGGCCGGGGAAAAGGAGGGCAAGACGGCGGTGGCCCAGGATGCCTGCGAGCATCTCCATCTCCCCAGCTTGGCAAGTCACATGGCGAGGCAGAGCATCCCCCCTCCCTGCCAAAGAGTCTCATTGATGAGCCTTGTCATCGTTCCTCAAGACTAATTTTTTTAAATTGCAAAATCTTACAGAGCTATTAACCTCAAAAGAGTTTAACATATGGCAGCGCAAGTCTCCCTCTTACCCTAATTATAAGGC
>NW_009601047.1:6852-7065 GCF_000690535.1 Cariama cristata
TCACTAACATTACATCCTATTAAGGAGCTACATTTAATGCATGCAAATTGCCAGAACACAGAGTGCTTCGGACCAGCGAGGGGATGCATTTAAGCAACAGCAGCAATATCCCAGGGTCAGGCTCACCCTGCTGAGAACTCCGTCGGATCCATCCATCAAACTCCACTCATTAATTAACTAATTCATTAAGTATCTTTATAGATGAAGGTTCGT
>NW_009601048.1:0-29756 GCF_000690535.1 Cariama cristata
AACCTGTGAGCTGGAAAGCTCCTGGCTCATGTATAAGGGAGTGAAGGTGCCTTGGAAAAATATTCTGAAAGGTGGTTTTGAATCCCAAAAATGCAAGATAATCAAAGTACAGAACAAGATACTGGAGCTAAACCAAAGACATTTATCTTGCCTACACTATTGACTAGCAGCCAACTACTTCACTCTATAAGTATTATCAAGATGAGTGCAATTTGAGCTCTCCCTGAATTGCAGCTAGACTGCACACCAGGTGACTCTCCCCTTGAGCAGGGGTGCCTCTCAAGGTTTGAGATTCCTTATCTGAGGCTGAGACATCCTTCCTTGCCCAAAGCAGAGAGATCCCTTACTCGTGACAGATCCTCAGTAAGTGACTAATAGCATGCTGAATTAATACTAATGAAACATTACTAATCTATGTAGCTACTCAATTTTAATTATTATAAACTTCATATAGATAATTCCATTAGACATAAATCATTGTCCAGTTCTGACACTAAGATTGGACCTTGCTGCACCTAAGCTCCATAAGGGTTTCAGAAAGCAAGGGGGTCCACTCTGAACCTCGTGAGTCAATGGGAGTGTCTTCCTCACCCTTTTGCATCTCTGGTCTCTGTGCGAATCATTCTAACTCGATTCTAACTCAATTTTCCTCTATATTTTCTTCCATGCAGTAATTAACAAGGTGAACATTACCATCAAACTTATTGAACCCTGGTAAACCCCTGTTAAATTTTGTTAAACTCCAACAAATTCATTAAACTCTGTCAGATTGTTATTTTACCTCAATAAAACATGCTTCTCTCTTTTGAGTGAGGTGCATTCCACTCATCTGCAATGTGCCCCCCGACCCCTTTCTGCGGGGCTGCTCCCCAGCCACTCCTCTCCCAGTTTAGACTTGTGCCCAGCGTTACTCCATCTCAGGTGCAGAATCTGGCATTTGTTCTTGTTCAATGCCATCCCATTGACGATTGCCCAATGCTCCAGTCTATCCAGACCCCTCTGCAAGGTCTCTTGTCCCTCGAGAGAGTCATCAGCACCTCCCAGTTTGGTATCACCAGAAACTTCCTAACCATGCGTTACACTCCTGCCTCCAGGTCATTGATAAAACACTGGCCCCAGAATTGAACCCTGAGGAATGTAGCTGGTGACCGGTCACCAGCCAGATGTAGCCCCCTTCACTACAACCCTTTGAGCTCTGCCCTTCAGCCTGTTCTTCATCCAGCGCTCCATGTACCTGCTCATCTCACAGTTGGATAGCTTGTCCAGAAGGATGCTGGGAGGGACAGTATCAAAAGCCTCACCAAAATCTAGAAAAACTACTTCCACTGCTGTCCTTTCATCCTGAGCTCGTGACCTTACTGTAGAAGGACATCAAATTAGTTAAACAGGACTTTCCCATGTTGACTGTGTCTAATGATTGCATTGTCCTTTAAATGCTTTTCAACAGCACGCAGTATGATGATCTCCATAATTTTTCCAGCAACTGAGGTCAGACTCACAGGTCTGTAGTTTGCTGGGACTTCCCTCAAGCCCTTCTTGCAAATTGGAGTAATGTTGGCTAGCTTCCAGTCAATGGGGACCTCCCCAGGCTCCCAAGACCTTTGGTAGATGATCGAGAGGGGTCGTGCTGTAACATTCGTGAGCTCCTTCAACACTCTGGGATGAATCCCAACAGGCTCCATGGATTTATGAACATTAAACTGATACAGCTGGTCCCTTACAATTTCAGTGTCCACAAATGGGAACAGTACAGAACACTCCATAAAAAGTCCTATCTCCTCAAATGGATAATTTCTTTGGGATTTTTTTGTTTTTCAGAAAAGATGAAAAAGAGGATAATAGGATATCAAAGGTAAAAGTGAAAACAACCTAGCTACAGCCTTGTGTCTGATTCTGACACGTTGAACTTGTTGTGGAACTCTGGTGTATAATCCAGCATCCTTTAATAAACACGTCAACAGGATAGTAGAAATGGAAAAGTAGCAGCTCTTTGATAAGCCATTAGAACGAGAATCCTGATCAAGGTATTCTGACAATCATGGCAGAACACAGCTCACATTGCAACCAAATGTGTGCTAATCTGCCAGTACTGGCTGATAATTTTCACATTAAAGGATTGTATGAAAAATGCAAAATTTAATGAAAAATTAATATTTTTTTTAAATTTCCATTCTAAAGGGGGTAGAATAAGTTTAAACCCCCACAAAATACAAAACTGTCAACCCACACTCCCCCCCTTTCTCCAGACAGGTTTTTTTAATTACCAGAATTGAGCAGTCTTCAGTAAAGTTAAACCTTCAGATGGAGCTACCACATCCTTTGTATTAGTGAGTCATAAAATAAAAGGTGTTTTTGCTAGGGTTTTCTAAAGACCTACCTTTATATTTACAAGAGAGGAAAACCAAAGAAAAATCTTTCCTGGATGTCCTGATGATGCTGCAAATGGCTACATGGAAGTAGTTCCATGTATACATAAGCACATTTTAAATTAAAAGAATCAGTGATCAGAAGACAGTTTTAAGATCATCATCATAGGAAAAAAGATAAAACAGAGATTTAAATTTAGAAAGTATATATGATTTTGAAGTGCAGGGCTTTTTTCCTCTTCACCTTGAGTTGATTAGGAAGAACACCTGAGAATGAAAGTACTGGAACTGAGACAGATAATAAGTAGTGTGTTATAAATTAAGCCAGTGTGAAAGGCATAGACCTACTGTCTATCAATATCTTTACTCCAGTCAGAATTGTTCCTACCTTTTAAAATTGCACTGGTTCAGAAAACACAGAGTTTGTTGAGACATAAAATAAGTCCTTAGGGCATTTTGGGGGTGTTCCTGCCTCCTCTATTGGTCAGTCTGAGTAGAAAGTCAAGTTACTAAATCAGTGCCCAAAGTTTATGAGGCCTTTCAATCTGTGCTTAACTGGCTTGTATCAGTAAGACTTTGATTCTAGTGTCACCCACTGCAGAAGTACTATATTGCCTTCTGAAAGCCACAACTTGCACAGAAGGCTGGATATTTAAAAAAACTATCCTTTGCACTTGAGAACAGATCCTCTACACAGCGAGAGAGTTGCCGGAGTTAACTGGCTGTGAAATGGGAAGTTGCAAGAGGGATAAGGGAGTTGGGATTGTTTAATCAGCATTTTGCTAACTCAGACATGGAGATCTTGTCACTTCTATTTCAACTGTATGATATCCATGGATGATAGCACTGCTGCCCCTGGGCCCCATACCACAATACTCTCAGAGCTGTTAGCACCGTCCTCCAACTTCTGAAACTGGTATAGGTTTTGAAGTAGGACAAGGGCATATTGGTTTAGTAAGTAGAGACAGGGAATACACATTTTAACTGCATGTACTGTAAGTAGTAGAGTCCAAGTAAGGGATACCCAGCGCTTGACCAATGAGAATTATATTGTTACTACTTCTCCTGTGTATCTGCAACAGAGAGATCACAGTAAAACAAAATTTGTGTCTGGCAGACAAATTTCCTCATGGTGTGAAGACAGTGACAGACTGTAGTCCCAACAGATTTCACAGAATAGCAACTTCAAACCAGGTTGAAGCAGATGTGCATAGTAAAGATATCACCATACCTATCAATCACATCACACTTCACAAGTATCATCAGCTATGAACAGAAGCACACGGAGTCCTTTTTTTTTTTCACCCTGAAAAAAGCAAATGTGATTTCAGCTAATGAGACCTGTGTGAGGACAGTATCCATTCACTAACCCAATCTAAGTGCAATTTTACAGCAAAGGGTTGCACACTCAAAATATGAATGTACGCTGAAAAATAAAGGGAAAGCAGCTCTAACTGTGATCTATTTCCCACTTCATAGTCACTTTTCAAAGATTAAAAACCAAGTTGGGCTACATAGCTGCCTACTGTCCTTTTCGGCATGCAGCAACAGAAGGGTTCACTTATGCCATCAGTGACAGAACTAGCCAGAGAAGTGGATGGAGGAACCTCCAGTTGCATGGAAGCTGTAATTCACAGAGGGAGAGCAAAACAATCTACTCCCTTTAAATCTGAGTAAACATTATTTATTTAAGAGGACTTACATGATTCAAAATGTACCGATTAAGCAGTTGTATCACTTAAACTAAATAGATATAAACATTACTAAGAGTTATTTATAGCTGCTTGTCTTTCCATCTCAATTTGTTCTACGGAAGCATTTCTCATGACTTTTAGCCACTGTCTTAACACCCCTCACTGCAATCGGCAGAGCAATTTTTTGGTTGCTACTGTATAAGATAGACAAAGCACTAGCCTGGAGCACTTTCTGACCTTTAACTGCCATATTAATATCTGTAATTGGAACTGAAAGGCCATTTAGGCTGAATATCACCCCAACAAAGCAATCTGAACAATTATGATTATCTCATTAAAGCCACAGACCATATAATCCCCTGGAGAAAGGGGGCAAGAAAAAGGATTCTGACGATTAGTCCCATTAAGCTGGTTTTCCCAACTTTACTTTGGCAGTTCTAACAAAGACAACAATCCCAATTTCTGTTGTTTGAAAAGCTGAATTAAGGAATGTATGAACTAAATGTCTAATTCAAGTGATTTCTAAGTTCATGCTTCAGAATGCTAATGGTCAGTGTCTGCGATGTTGAGATTATTCAGAACCATGAACCACTGAACCCAATTTTCAAACCTGTAACACCAAAGTCTATTACAGTAGCATGTGTCCTGTTGCACTGACATTTTAAGAATTTTCATCTGGGATATGTAGTAAAAGTACCTCCTAAACTGTAAGAACATGAAAGAGCCTAGGGGAAAAAAAAAAAAAAGACTTTTTTCAGAATTTTCTGAGCTGCCGAATGTTTGTCTGAGTCCTGTCACTCCCTTAATACATCCTATGTTTGAATACAGCAGCTTTATCTATAACACACTGCCATAGCAAGGTGACACTGTTTTGCTACCTCATGAGTTATACCTGTGCCAGGTGAAAGTGCCTGATCTCTCAGAAGAAATAAAGATGATCAGCTACTTGTCAGTAATTACAGACTATACTTGCCTCACTGTGTTCCTCGCACTTAGCTATTTTCTTTATATGTATACATGGATGAAAGAATATTACTTTTAAAAATTTTTTTAATACAGTTTGTTCTGTACTGCCCATATCTTTTCATTTTGGTTCTCTAGGTGCACTTTATCCAGGCTCCTTGTACTTCTCAGCTAGACGGGATGGATTTTGGATAAAGACTCTCTTGCTGAAACAACTCCAAGAAACCCTCTGAGAGAGGCCAGAGCACCTGAGGCTGGCACCCTGCCCTGGCTCTCAGAGGGCTCACATGCAAATTGAGCAAGTGGACATGCAAGCACAGCTCTCCGCAGCTCTTAAGGTTACTGATTTGTGCCTCCATCTTTTCCATATGCTTTTGAAAAGTGGCCAGTACATAGCACAATTTGTGGCTTGTGAGGTCTTAATAGCCTACAAAGCCTCAGGCACTTGCTATTACGAAGATTTATTACTCTTAAAGAGGACTGCAATACTGCTGTCTTCAAGCCTACCTGCAGCACTACACTTGCCCTTCTTCTGCTCATATACTGACATAAGCACTGGAGGAATGGGAGTCAGAGCAGACCATCCAGCTTTTTACAGGATTCTTTACTATATTCAAAACCCATATTCACTTCCACTGAATGAACTATTAAGATACGGATTCTTTTTTATTTTGTGTGTGTGTGTGTCTGTGAACTACCATTCACTTCTTCCAGCACGGTGTCATTCTGCAGATCTGACAGAAATATCAGGAAGAGATTAACATGCAGGAACAGAGCTGACTCCATTTACAGCTACAGCTGCCTCAGATCACGTTGTATGATGTTCCCTCCAGCACTGCTGGCATTTTTAATACTCCCTAGGATGTAAGAAGTATAAGATTGGGTTCAAATAAAACAGGTCACTGGGGGACATCACACAGTATCATCTAACATATCCACTACTCCCTGCTCTGGCAAGTCATCAAACAGATACGGATATGCGCTTGTTCTACCCAAAGGTTATTTCCTTAGTGTTCAAGCTTAGGGCCAGGCGGCTCTGGTGTTTAAAGATGAGATCCAAAAAAATGGGAATAAAAAGCAAGAAAATAGGCAGGAGCTGGGAAGGAGTAAGGGCAGAAACCAATGCAGGCACAGGACCCAGCAGAGGGGTCAGAGTAGAAAGGCGGAATAAACACTAATGCTAGAGCAGAAGCATGAACTAAGTCAGGTGTAGGGACTACCATAGGTAGCCAGGTCAGGAACAGGGAAGACTTGCTCAAGATAAAAGCTTGACAGTCAGATATAAATGGAGGAAAAAAATCAAACCAAATCTAAACCACCAGCATAAGCCACAGCTAAGTGTTTAATAACAGTGTGCTGCAGCCCAGACTCTGGTTAAATACCCTCAGGAGTTTCCACCAATTCCCCTGTCAGTATCTGTCCAGCGTGATCGCCTTAGTAACCATCCCGCTGAGAGTTCAATTGCAGTTCATACCCTGTGAGATTTAACTTTAGAAAAATCCACTGCTTTTACACTCCTGAAGAAAAAAGAAAATAAAGAAAAAAAAGTATGTTTCCGCATGACCTTGCAAGTACATTATACCAAGACTTAAACCAATCTCAAATAGCTTGGAGGAGTTCTTGTGTCTAGTTATCACATGTAGGGCTTTTCTGGTAAACTTTGGCTTCTTGTGCTGGCTTCATCATAGATTCATCTTTAGCAGCACTGTAATTTTCAGAAGCACAAAGGAATTATATATGTTGTACAATAAAATAATTTCTAGCTCTTAATGGCAGTGTGATTAATTCAGCCAGAGGAGGCCCTACAAGATGCCACTGTTATTTTAAAGTGTAGATCATCAAGTTACAAGCAAAGTCCAAGGTTACTGCAGGTTCATTGACTAGGCAATGAAATTCAAACTACTCCTGAAACTGCTGTGAGCCTGGCAGCATGTCGCCCTATTTTAGCAGTGCAGAACCACCTCACTTACCTGGGTTTGGACTGCAGCCTGAGAGCTGGTTAACAGGATTGTAGCCAGAGACTGAGAGTGGAACCTCTCAGAATCGACTAAGAGAGATGCAGGCAAGACTTACAGTCATTAGGTCTTTCCAGAGTATATGGATTGTTTCCATGTCTGAAGCTAGCTGTATAGTCGCACCCAAACTGAATTTTTAATTAAAGGAAATCCTTTTGGAGTCATCACAGCTCAACACCTCTCATTAGGTCTATCTCATTGCTAATGAGGCCAGCAGGTTAGGAGTGAAAGCTTTCTTTCTGAGTAGTAACTTGAAAACTTGTATGGTAATCGGCAAGGACTGATTCAGCTCCTCAATCTATGATGATTCTCAAAGACAAATCAATAGGAGTGAAAGCTTTCCTTCTGAATAGTAACTTGAAAACTTGTATGGTGATCGGCAAGGACTGATTCAGCTCCTAAATCTATGATGATTCTCAAAGACAAATCAGCCAACAGGTAGAAGTTAAAGTTTATATGGGATGATGAATCTCTGCCTTTCTCTCAGGATGACAGCACAACAACTTCATAAGCAGCTCTTCTCTTAACTAGGGGTTTCAACAATTTTGATGCTTACGTTAGCACAAGTCAATTTTTGGATTTTTACTTCCACAAGTGTTTATGAAATGGGAATTTTATTTCTACCACCCTCCAAACTAGGAAATACACTTCATAACTGGACAGATAGTTTTAAAAGAAAGTATACTTGTAAAAAACCAAAGAGTTTTCACGCTAGAAAGACTTTTTCCCTGACACAAGCTTGAGACCTGATTTTGCTGTCCCTACACTAAAATCCCCTGGATGTTCAATGTACACAATTACTATGGCTGTGTTTTAGACAGTACTCAGAACAGTCTGCAGCCAATCAAGCAATTTCTGTCTCTTTCCAGTTTTATTAATATCAGCTGAGAAATGAGTCAATAATAAAATCAAGTATGAAAAAAATATGCTGAATGTACCATTTGCTTTACTCACTTTCCTTCCTAATGTCAACAGATTTACACCAGAGATGAACTTGGGCCACCTCGTATTTCAGAAATCACTTTGATGAATGAAGAAGACATTAGATGTGTTTAATTCCTTTCTTCTTCCAGACGTCTTGGTGGGACTTTCCTTTTTTAACATAAATGTAGGTAACTTTATGCACCTAATTAAACTCTTTCTTCATGGAGCAAAAATTTATCCCTAAAGCAAAATACACTTAATGCTGACAGCACTGAACTTGTTTTTTTCCCCTTCTTATTTACATCTCCTAAATATATGGTAAAAAATGCCAAACTCAAGAGCATACTAAATTTTGTTTTCATGATATTTAATGTTGGTGGGGTGGTATCACTTTAAACACCATTAAGTAATAGATCAGAGAGAATAAAAACATTTCCATCCCCCTCAAGCTTTTAACCTTTAGGGCTTCCTTGAGGGGAAAATGATTCAAATGCCAAGCTCACAATTATGCATTCACTATGCAGGAAAGATGACCAGGTGTTTACACAGAGAAACTATGCAATACATTAAAGTTACATTAAGGTCCTTAGTTTTCCTGTTCACTAATTTCCCTTCTCATAACTCCCACAGACCCACTCAGAGCCCTTCCCAGGCTCAGCAATCACACTGTCTTCCCCAAAGGCACATTCATCAGCAGACTAAACTTCCAAGCCATCAGTAATGTGGCTGCCCTGTAGATTCAGCGTGGAAAGTAAGGAGAAGACTGGTAAGTAATCAACAAGTACAGAACAACACAGGATTAGTAGTCAGCTCTCCACCAAAGCAGAGGTTAGGATGTGCCCTGCCTAATGATGTAAAAAGGATTTATTTTTTTCCATTTTTAAAGGAGAAGGTAATAGGAAGCCTTACTGGAAATAAAAATGATCTGCTGCATGGCAAGCTTAAGTAAGGCAGGGGGTGGGGGGTCAGCAGCAGCCAGTTGAAAAAAAAAAAGTCCATTTCTCTACTACATGCAGAGGAAAGGCTTTTCTTTGGGCCTCCCTGGAGGGCTCAGGCTCCCCTTTGGCTTTGGCTGCTACAGCAAGAGCTCTTTATCCTGTTTTACCCCAACCCACACACCAGCTATATGAGCATGTATACTGTTTGACAGTTAAATGCATGCGGAAAACACAAATAGAATAAAACAACACTGACCTAGACAGCATTCTTTACCATTGCATTAAAAATCTGCATTGAGGCACTGTACAGTGAATGAGCATAACTTAAATGTTCACACTGAAAACCTCCCATTAGAGGATACAAAAGTGGTTGGGATACAGTCGGGTTTGTCGCTAAGTACCATTTTCGACTAACAGAGCAAATGAAAAATTTCCTCCAGTACTGCTTATGCCAGTGAGAAATCTGCCCTTAACTACTGGTTCCCTTTTCTCTCTAGCAGTTACTATTTTGCAATTAATAAACTTCAAGGCAATACGGATCGTTATTACCCTGAGTAAATATCAAGAACTTTATTGTCAGGCAGAAAGAATATGAAACCCTTCAAACCACACTACTGTGTCTTCCTGTCTTCAAAACCAGCAGGTAACTCAAGATGCTGAATCTGAGTCATGTTTGTTCGTATTTTCTTTCTTACCTGCTTACAAAGACTAAACTCTCTCTCATACTCTATGATACTAAGAAGAAGGCAGATTTAAAAATACTATACACACTATAAAAGGGAGTAATTATTACTGAGAGTGAAAAACTTGATATATCAATCTTTACGCCAGAAAAGTCATTCACCCACAAGCAAATGAACGTGTTGACTAACTGTAAAACACGTATAATTTTCCTGCATGAAGGTCATACCATAAAAGAGGTTTCATCTGCATCTGAATTACTAGTGCATCACTTAGCACCTCTCTAGTGTCCAGACCACATGGCTTCAATTGACAGCGGATGAAACCAGTAATTGTCCTCTTGCATTAGACATTGGTTATATCGTTGTTCAGATTCTTGATGGCAGAACGAGAAACAACCTCCTAATAATGGCCTTGATAATGCATGCTAAAACTGAGCAAAAGCCAAAACCTCCTCTTAGCTGTTATTATTGCTGGCCTAGAGGTAGGAAAGCATACATCAACATGGCTGCTAAAAACTGAACTGCAGTCCAAAATCATTATTCACTTCTTATGAAAAACAGAATCACATTTACTCATGCAAATCTCTGGGAAAATCTTATGTCAGGTGGACTTATACAACTTCTCTGTCAACAGCAGAGATTTCTGTGCTAATCAACCAATGGCATATAATGAGCATTGAATTATTAACTGTCATAATGAATAACATAGCTCAGACACGGCCAAAACTAAGAAACCATGATCTCTGGGATTTTACAGTCTCTGGCTTGAGAACTTCCTGCTACCCAACACATACATTTTAGAAACGGCAAACTGAGGTACCAAGATCCTGCTTCTGCAAATTAACTCTCTGAAAAATAAGGCATCAAACCTATGAAGTGTAAAGCCGCAGTCCAGGGCCCCCCTATGAAAATAATCCTTCTTGTCAGTGTAAGACCCATGTATGTAATAGATTTACTGTGAAAGTTTCAAAACAGGTGAGCAGAGTCTGCCTAAGCAACTCTAAACTCTGTTCCTGAATTACCCATCAGTATCAAAGATGTGATTAGATTCTATACGGCAATCAAGTTCCAGTTCCAGTTTACTAATCCAGTACCAATTTATTTTAACAAAAACAAAACAATGAAACATTGTGTATTTACACATTTGGAAACATGATGTATTTTTAAACAGCTGCTTCTATTTGTTAAAACAAAGCACACAATTCAAGTCAGTTCAACTCAAAGCTGCTTTTTATAATGTATGCTGCCTTACAGAAGCCTAAATTCCCCATTTTTCCCTTAAAGTAAGTTCCTGATGAGCCTACATCTGTTACATGTATATCCTCCTTTATGATGAAAGGGGGGTTACATCGCATCGTGAGACACAGCCTCACAAAGAGGCTAAGACAAAAATAGACCTGAATACACATCGTAACAGAAAATGCAGTTTACTGCTAAATTGCTTTACTGAGGCAGAGCGGATACATCGAGTCTAATTTCTCCAGCATCTGGAAGTGGAAGGATAAGGAATATGAATTGGAGGGGGGTTAGAGGATTTTTCTTCTAAAACTCCCACCTTACTTCTCCTGCTCAGTTCAGTTTCCCGTATTTAGTAGTTTCAGGATTTCCTCAGGTGGAGGTTGCAGACCCATCATTATTACTGAAAGTCATCCTAGCCTATATAAATTTGCATTTGAATTGTACCTTTCTCAGTCTATTAATCTTCCAGCTTGCGTAGCTTCATGTGGCTAGGAGTTTCTCATTGCACTGATAGACTGAACAACCCCTGCTCAAAATACTCTGCTATCTCCTCCGACAAAGAGAGTGCTGAGTAAGTTTTGTAGACTGCTCACAGAAAGAAAAATATACATTTTCTAAAAACTATAGTAGAGTCTTTATAAATATTCTAAAGAAAAGTTCACAGATATTTCTACATGAAAGTTATTTTCCAAAAAAGAAAACATAAATATTTGAAAGCATTTCATGATCTTACTGCTGGGATCATTGAATCTCACCTTCAGATTTGGACACCTTGTTTTGTCTCTTGCAGGAAACTCATACAAAAACCAAACCCACGCTTTCTACAAATGCTCTCTACAGGACATCACTATACCTACGTGATGCCACTACCCTGCAGACAAAATCGGATAGCTGGAAGCTGCTAGGGCCCATATGTAGTGAAGCGAGCCTTGAAAGGTGGCTGGACTTACGGTTTCCTCTAAAAATTATAACCTCAGCTGCTCAAAGCTGGTCACGAAAGCATTCTAGCAAACAAATAACAACATTGTGCGGGCAGTTTGACCTGACTGTATTCGGCCCTGAAGTCCTTTCTTGCTTTAAAGCAATATACAAACAACTTATGTCAGTTTGTAAAGAAAAGCTTTTAAGATAGGTATTCACCAAGTGATCCATTGGTAAATTGTAGGCTTTTTAATGCTGAAGACTGCATTAGCAAGATCAAACACTCGAGGGACTAAAAAAATAGGTCAGCCTCCATAGACCTTTCAAATGTGCATCTCTGGCCACAATTTCTAACAAGTTTTTTCTTACTAGCAGTAATCTACAGTCACAGATTTTATGACACAGACCTCTTCACTCAAACTGGTGTGAGACCACCTGCTACTTTCACATATGTCACAATTCAAAATAGCCAAGCATCTTTTGGAAGTACATTTTAGCAAAAAACTTCTTTCAAGACAGGTCTGCACGTTTCTTTCCATGCCATGAGTACTTAAACATTCAGGAGTGAGACAGATACACAAATATTAAGTGAGGAGATCAACTGTCAGAGTAACGTTTTCCTTGTATTCTGCCAGTCATGCGTTGTGTGATTCGTGTTCCCTGTTGATATCCTGATTTTAGCAAGTTATAGCTGAACCTTTTCACACATGAATATAAGCAGATTCTCCTGCACCGTCTTCCTTGCATAGCCTGATTTCTGTTAATCTTACTCTGCTTCTTTGCTCTCCTTTGTTTTTTGCAGTTTTCTAAAACGCTCTTCTGAATGTCTCAGGCAGGAGAACCACATCAGGTTCTGCAGGCAAGGAGCACTTCTGTCTTCTGTCAGATGACATTTTGTAACGGTTGATCGTTGGACATCTCCCTGGGGGGTTCAATGATGCTGCAACCAGTAAAAACCAACCTCCTCTGCCCATTATAACATGCGTATTGCACATATCTACACCAATCAGGTGGGACACAACATCTACTGAGCACTGCCACTTCAGTTTTTACTTTCTAAATGAAGCACATTCCTCCTTTCTACCTCAACAGTGTTACTGGTAATCATAGTTTATTTTTTTAAAAAAAGTAATCCTTTCATGTACTTGCATTAACTACAAGCGCTGGCGTGCATACATTAGGTCCATACAAAGCTGTGTTCTTTCTTTCAAATGCCTCGTCCACTTTATTGACAAAAATGTAGCAGTGTAACAGTGATCAAATAGAATCCAAAACTTAAAGCTGCTTACAGATCCCAAATAATCTACTCTTTGGGTATTCTCAGACCCATAATTATTGCCTGACGTTCTCTTCAGTAAGCCCTGACTGCTTTTCACTTCTTTTGGCTGACAGACAGCAGTTTCAAACTTACTGTCTTCAACACCATCAGCTACGCTCTTAAAGAAATTCTAAGGCAGTCTTTATTGCATAGATGCCCAAACAATGAGGCTTGATCAAAACTTGTCTGAATTTTGGAAGCGTTCAAGTGAGACCTCAAACATTGCAGTCAAGGCAAATTCAGCCCTGTGTAATCCAATCCTTTGTACCCATTTCCAGCTGATTAAGCCTTACATCGATTTTCTAACAAGTCCCGTCTACAATGTAGCTCATTTCCAGGCTGCATTGGCAATTCCTACTGCATTTGTACATGTAAGACAATATAAAGCTGTGAACATAAGCATACACTATAGAAAGATGGAAAACAGTCTCTGCTGGAATAGTTTGGCCTGGTTAGTAACAGTCCTGCATAACTGTATTTCTAATAACAATAACAGTTAACTCCCTTTTTAGCACTACTACATTAAATACAATTTGTCTGGAATAGTTTGTCCTCATCTACATGATACCACAACCTCTTGTTTTCATTTTGTATTTCTGTAATGCAGACAAGTCATTCACTCTAAGGACCTCTGAAGGCCAGACTGACAAAACCTGTCACTTTTCCTAACTCTACTCTCTTGCATGAAAAAATAACGAGAACCATATGGAATTCATAAATATCCACAATAGATTATTTTGTTCTTCCCTTTTACATGAAAATATATTCCTTATTTTTTAAGGTTCATTTGTTAGAGAACACATATTCTCTCCATGCGTAGTACTGAGAAAGAAAAAGCCACAACACATAGAACTGAGCAAGCTGGGTCTATGAATAAGTCAGAACTTCACTGTTGAGTCTGGGTGGGCAGATACAGGAAACTGATGCTTAATATTTCAGTATTTTCCTCTCCCAATGATTAATTAAATTAAACTAGTTTATAACCTCAGGTTGTGGGGTTTTCTTCTGTAAACAATTCATTTACTTTTATTGACCATGCTCTGTAAGTAACATTTTATAGACAGAGTTCTTAATTTTATAAGAAGGGTGGCAAAATTAAGCAACTTCTGAAATTAGAAATTATGACACATTGTGTCTTGTATTTTTTCTAGACATATTTCAAAAATAAGTGAAAGTCCAGGAACAATGATTTTTTTATTTTGAAAGATCAAGTGAAACTTAGAAAAATGGTTCTGATTTTATGTACAGCAAAATGGTTCTGATTTTATGTACAGGTTACTAAGGAAGCAGAAGGGCTGGAGAAAACACCATTCCTACAGTACCCTCTAGCATTTCTCAACAGGAGAGATGAGAAGGCATGTTCGGTTCTGTATATTGTCTTAACTTTCATCTTTACTATCTCATAAGGGACTGGCAATTTGCAAAGCGGACGAGTGAAGACAAGCACTTAGACCCAATAAATGACTGCACTTACAAGTTCAGGACTGCATTCACCCTTCTCTGCATTTAATTATTTGGCCTTTCGGGTGGAAACTAAAGTCTAGTGTCCAGTGACAAACACTCTCCAAACAGCAGTCTCGAAAAATTTTTGATGTGCCAGGACTGGATCAAAAACATCCTTTGCCTGAGGAAGGAGCCACCAGCCTGCTGGCTGAGTCGCTGGAGCCAGCCAGAGAGCAGGCTGTGGGGGAGACCCTGCCCCATCCCCACTGCCTACCCAGCCCTGGGGCAGAGGGACAAAAGCCCTCTGTAAAGTGGAGGTAATTATACCAATTCCTCTAAAAGCCAGAGCCTGGTTCAGTCTTACTTTAAAATGATGCTGAAAGTACAAGCAGAAGATCCAGATCACTTATCTGAAAAGCTGACCAGATTCCGAAATACCAAGAAACACGTTCAGCCATCGGGCTATGAGGTTTTGTGGTTGAACAGGAGGATGCACAATCCTTTCTTGTCCAGGAAGAAAATGTTCTGTGTTGCAATCTTTTAGATTATTTCTGTGTTTTACATTGATTAGCAACGGAATATCTATGTAAGGAGACCAGGTTGTTCTTCTTTCCAAACAAGGACCACTGAATTTGAATCACCTAGTTTTAGACTGGATCAAGCTGTAGATCCAAGCATTTTTTTCTTCCCACAGAGAAAGATCAGTTTGCAAACTGCAAAAAAAAAATATGTTCAAATTCTACAGCAGCTTGCACTAAAGGCAAGATAAGGCAAAGGTGTCAGTCATGGATATCCAAAATTCACCTTATGATATTTTTCATAAAGAATGTTAAAATTCATATTTTAAAATGGCTCTTTTCATTTTTAAAATTAAAATTTAATTAAAGAATTCTTAAGAGGGTTAAATAATTTGAAAATTTGAAGTTCCATGTCAGATTATATAAAAAGCTTAACTGACACAAATAAATGTGTTCATTTCACTGACAAATTCTGATTTGGCTTGGCTTAAACTGATTTTTCCAATTTTTTGGTGCAGTGACCAAACATTTTTAAAAAAAGAAGAAAAAGATAAAAAAAGAAAACATACACACATTGTTCTCCTCGCTCTAGCTCTAGCAGAGATTTTCTATCGTTTTTGTTTGCTGAGATGTAGTAGCAGATACTACTTCTTAGTTCTCAGACTCCAAACTCACAGTCACTATTAATTTATTTTCATCACTCTGAGTGCAATCCTGAAAAGACTGCATCCTTCAGTGATTAATGGAAACATGAAATTTTAAGTCTGATGATTTTTTAAGACTGAGGCCTTTATGTAAAAGATTAGTAAGGCCTCAGGGAATATGTAATATTAAAATACACATATATCTATAGCACTGTGTTTCAAAAGGAACTTAAAAAATGGAAGGCATCATAGTTCCTTGCTTCTGTCTAATGATACGCTATTTTATAAGGAAAAGATCAGCATTAGAGTAGGATGAGAGCACCTCTAAGGTCTCTGAGGTTAGGTATGCTTTACCCTCAAGATACTAAATGGCTGAGGATTTCCTTGACAGATGAGTATTACTAGTATTCAAGTATCTGCTTGTGTTCAGTTCCCAGTCATAACTAAATTTAAAAACTCGTTTTACTGACCACAAAGTACATGACTGTAGGAATATTATTCTTTTCACTTTTTGTGTAATTATATCTTTATTTCCTATATCTTCTAGTCATTCTCACTCCTTAAAATCACCCACACACTGCTGTGGCATCCAACAGCTCCACATGTCCCTCCCATGAAATGAACTTTCAATGTAATCTCTTCCAGCATAAATAATCTTAAATCTCCTAGCAGTAATTCTTTTTGTTTAGAGTTTTACATAGTGTCTAATTTATTCTTGTTTCACCAGAGAGGACATCTGCTTGTGTGCAAAGGAAGTAGATTCTCATCCCATAAAAAAGGTCCACTTTGTTATTTTGTTAGTTTTTCCTTGGGGGTATGGCAGAGATCCAAGGATAGTTATGTTCTCTTGTTTTTAATCACCCAACTCCCACAGAGCACTGCAAGCATAGTGATTTCTCAGCAGTTCCTTGAGATTTCTGCTTTCTTCCCAGACTATCCTAAGAAGTATCTCCTCTTCACCTTTACAGGCTGCATTTTATTATACCAAAATATTCCCAAGGTAACCTGAACAGTACTTCCCTACCTCTTAGACAACATTTCTGATGTTACCATTATACCGTGGTTACCATCAGAAACTATGTAATCTAACTCACAGTCAGAGTAGCAAACTCAGGATACATCATGCAGGCCCGGATAAATCCGATGATCAACTTGGCTTCCATCTGGAGTTGGCATCTTGTATCACATCACCCTTCATTTCTGTACATCTGTGGTGAGTAATGGCTCCAACACATGGGAACAGAGTGTTACCTTCTGTCATATGGCAGAAGGCAAAATAATGATACCACATAAGGCTAGTTTCAGCTGTGCTCAATACAGAATTTCTACTTTACGTCCCTAGGGTCATGCATTTTGAACTGTATATGTCAACAAGCAAGCAGCATTCACATTCATTTTTCACTAACCGTGGACCTTAATTTGAAGATGCTACAGAGACATGCTAAGGAAAATGACCATGTCCATCCATCTGGGAATCAGCCCTGGATTCAACTCAAGAGGGATGAACTCTATGAACTGTCTATCTCGATTTATGGCTTGCTGCAAATTCCACAGGAAACAAATGAAGTATTTCCACTGAATATCATGGATCCATAGCCTAATCCAAACTGATCTGCTGTTTCTGAGAGCCACCAGTTTCACTCTTCAAGATTTCAAGTTTCCCTAATTTCTCCCTCCTTGTTATTATAAGCTGAAATGAATTCAAAAGTAAATTAACAAAGTGTAGCAGTGACGTTTTGAAGTGATGCCAAACATGAAGTAGCATAAATTTAACAGTTTTCATTAACACAAGAATATTCACTAAACATATTTCTATACTAGAAGAAATATTCTGTGCAATAAAATTAAATCCATTCTGACAGTGACCCACAAATAACCTGTTTCTATAGACCCTTTGCCATTCAGCTAGGCCTCCTGGTGGTGTAGAGCTGTCGCTCATTAATTTTACTGATTGCATAATGAGAAAAAGTCATGCAGCTTTGAATATTAAAAGCTGTAGGTCGATTAATCACCATTTTGAAAATAAGGAGAGATAAAAATACAAGCCAACGTGAGAACCAACAGAAAATCTGTATCTACTGGGCGAGAAAGGGAATTTCACCTACTGATTCACAGAGTATAGAATCATAGAATCATAGAATCATTATGGTTGGAAGAGACCTCAAAGATCATCAAGTCCAACCGTATACCTGATGCCACCATGCCCACTAAACCCACTAAACCATGTCTTCAAGCGCCACATCTAAGCGTTTTTTGAACACCTCCAGGGATGGTGACTCCAACACCTCCTTGGGGAGCCCGTTCCAATGCTTAACAACTCTTAACAGTGAAGAAGTTCTTTCTAATGTCCAGCCTGAACCTCCCCTGGCGGAACTTGAGACCATTTCCTCTGGTCCTATCATGTACTTGGCTCAGTAATTGGGCTGAGAAAGGAGATAATAATTTTTATTGTTTTTGAAAGAGCATTTACAAATGGAGACATTTATTAATTTTGGAGCCCATGCCTATAGTTACAAGGAAACACGTCTAGAAAGATCGCCTGGTTACAAAAGATGCTTAAATCCTTGGAAACACTCTCCTAATACAGTACAGTGTTCAGACCCTCCACTAGGTCTAGGCAATCATGCCACTGATTTTGCTAATACTTTTATGTTCTCTGGACCATGTACAAAAGCAGAAAAGCAGCAATGTCATCATTGTTCCACAGCAGAGAGCTGCATGTTATAATGTGGCACACATAATACCGTTTCTCCAAAACACCCATTACTCTTCAGCTGTTCAAACTTCTCATCCCCTTCTCTAACTTGCCATCAATAAATACCACTAACATTTTCCCCACCATCTCAAAACTTCTGCTTTTTGTTTTTACGACACCTGGAGAACACATGGAGTAGCTGAGTCCTCAAAACCACCACACCAACTTTTCTCCACCCCACACCTAACCCCCTCGAATACAGGGTCTTTGCAACAGCACAGGCTGGGGATGAGCTGTGCTGGAAAGGCCCTGGGAGCCCTGAGCAGGCAGCTCACAGCTCCTGAGCGTAAGCCAGTAGCACACCCCAGCAGCAAAGTGCCCAACACCCAGGGCTGCACTAACACAACATTGAGTTAAGTGATTATTCCCCTACTCATTAGCCGACATATAGATCTGATCACACATAGGTGGCCTAATGTTGGGATCTCCCAACATAGGGAAGGTATCAACAAACCAGGGGAAGATCAGAAAAGGGACGGCAGGGTGGTTGCTGCTGGGGCACTTGCCCTGTGAGAAGAGGTTGAAGGACCAGGGCAGGTTCAGCCTGAGGAGAAGGTGGCTCCAGTTGTGAAGTCATTGAGACAGAGCCAGGCTCTTCACAGTGGTGCAGGATAGGGCATGAGAGGCAATAGTTTAAAGAAGAGAAGCTCAGAATGGGTAAGAAGAGACTATTTTCACTACAAAAACAGCCAAGCATGGGAATAGCCTGCCCAGAGTTTGCGCAGGCTCCGTCCTTTGCAGTTTTCCAGACCCAGCTGGCTAAATCCCCAAGCAATGCCAAGCATGTCTGATCTCAGACTGGTCCCTCCCGTAAGCGGGAGGTGGGACTAGACACCTCCTGAGGCCCCTGCTTACCCCAGCTATCCTATGCTATCAAGTCTCCTTCATTTAAGCTCATTTGGGTTGTCACAATAAGGAACAGGTGTCTGTATCTCAGCTAGCTTTAAGAGTTTTCTAGATATTTAGTCCACTTTTAACATAAGTCATCTGGTGATCCACGAAGAGCCCTAACTTTAGACAGTCCATGATGAAACTGTTTCAATACAAACAGGCACACTTTTTCTAAACTCTGTAAAGAGCATTATACCCTGAATATACAAGAAAAATCAAATAACATGATGCCACAATCACAGACAAGCTCCCATAAACAAAGCATCTTATTTAAATAACCACTTAGTGGACAGGTAGAGGCACAGCAATGACTTTGGCAGCTTACAAATCCAACTACTTGTAATAAAAATTATTTTCAAACTCAATACATAGAATTATTCAGAAATTCAGATATAGTAACAGCCAATTCCCCAACTTGCATACTCTAGCTAGTAAAAAGTATCTTTATTTCATCTGGTTTTATTTAAGTAAGGGAGTTACTTTGCTTAAATGCATTTGCCTCCCTTAAATAACTTTTGCAGAGGTATATGCAAACATATCATACATAAAACAAGATCAAGGTAGGTAAATGGAACCTCCTTTATGACTCTGCCTCTGCGGTTGTCTGCTTAATAACTGTTACCCAAGCATTGGTACTGCAAGCCACAAGCAACTCTGACCTTGTCTTTTCCTAATGAATCAGAAAAAACGTTATTAAAATTTACAAAGCATACTTTAATGGTATTCATGTGAGGCATATGCAACCAGACAAATTACATTAGTATAGAACATTTACAGCCTTCTTACATCTTACTTGCAAGTGCATTTTAATCTCTGCAACATATGGCTGTGTATATGTGCATGTGAATTAGAACCCATTTTTGTTAAGTTCTCATAGCTCAAGTTTGAAAACAATTACAAAAATGTATCTACGGAGGGAAAACAATAACTTACATTTTAATATTTTGAAAAAGAGGCATATTAGGAGTAATTGATCACAGTTAAGGATATGGTTCTTTCTAACTTCGAATGTACAAGGCTAGAAACTTAAATTAAATAAAAATGTTCTTCCAAGGACACCAGGATTATCACAGAAAGGGCGTAAAAAAGGAATTTTTTCCTATGAAAAGCAGAATACTCAACAAGTCTTCCTACCTGTAATACAGCAATTTATAAAAGTGCGTATCATTCCTTCGTTATAAGCCAAGCATTATTAAAGAGACTAAGTTCAAGTACACTTTGTGCTAGGAAAACATAATCAAAGAAACAAGACTTTTGGAAAATCACAAAAAATGTTCTGCACAATTGTTGATAGAAATAATCTCTCATTAAAGAATTTTTTTCAAAGCAAAAACCTTCAGCCTGTCAAGTCTTACATTTCCTATCTTCTGGTTGTTTTTTTTTTTCTTTTGCTTTCTACTGTTCTCAGTCAATACGGTTGACACCACCTTCTAACATTTGTCCCATCCTATGTATCCTCCATGCATTTTTCATCCACTGAGCTGGAACACATGGTGACTTGTATGTAAGTAGCTGTAGACAGACCCAAATCTGCACATTTGATGTCATGTGTTCATGAAAATTTTATGCTCTTCATTAGCACAGTTTTCCTAGTTTTAGCCAGCTTCCAAGGTTATTTTTCCTGATTTTGGCACATTCATGCCAAACAGTATTTGAGCAGGGAAACTCTGTGCTTGTCAATCACCTTCCTTGAATTGCCTAGACTGTTCTACTTTTATCCCCCATGTGACTCATGGAATAAAATCAAGACGAGTAAAGTTGATTAGGGAGCAATTCCCACAATAAACTTACAGAAATAGTGAGGAGGTACTGTTCTGTTATCACTAGCATTAAATGCATCAGAAATATTTCTCTGCTGAAAGAGCATGCCACATCACGTTTACAAAGCTACTTCATTTGTACGCACCTCTGTGCTATAGGCATGTACGAATCAAATGTCTTCAGCGCAGAGGCGCATACATAATCAACTTTCTCTGCTGCAATTAGAGCTCACTATTCATGCAGCATAATTATAGAGCCAACACCACACAGTGCAGAAGGCAATCACATGCCACTGTAAACAGAAACTATAAAGAACTTTATCTGACATTTTTGTGTTTACCCATTCCGCTCGCTTCTTTCTCCTTCTTTACTCTTATGGGAAATTTTGTCTTAATCTAATTTAAATAGGATTTAAATACCATTGGCTGTGAGTTTACAGCAACATATGTTTATATTTTCATCCAACTCATTTATTTTTCCTCTGCTTAACAACTCTGCCAAAGTTGTTCTTTTTCAAACAATAAATTAATTCAGAGAACGACTGTTTATAGTGAGATCTTCTGTTAATTCTGACATACGCCAAAAGGCCACAAGTTGTGACTAGAAATACATATAAATACGTAAGTTTTAATTAGTTCTATACTACTTATATATTACCAAACAGAAGCAGGGCTAAAAATCAAATAAAGCAGTTCAAATATGAATGGGGAACAAGTGCAACTCTTTGAAATGCAGAGAGGGTCATGTCAATGTTACAGGGTTTAGAGAAATACACCTCTCTCTCAAATAATGTAAAGGTAGACTACCTCCTGGTCACCTTTAAACTTTCTGAAAATTTTGCTATCACTGGGGTAGAAAAAAGACAAAGACATCAATTTCTTTATACATATTTACAATATAAATCTGGACATAGATAGACAGATATTATATTGTTCTGCTTCAATTAAAGATTACAGTTTCCATAAGTCGAAAAGGTGCTTAGGCTTGGTCTATACAAGAAAACCACGCTTAGGCTAAACAAGTTAGCATAGTTAAATTATTTGAGTTGTGTCAATGTAAAGTGCCCTTAAATCACTTTCTTAGAATCTGTTCCTTTCGAGTGACAAAGCTAGAGAGGACCATTATGATATATAGTCAACTCACATTTGTTTGAAAATTTCTTTTAGGAAAAAAAATCTAGGGTTTTTTTATCATTAGACAAACACCGATTCTGAAGCACTACTACTACGCTTCCAGCTAGAAATATCTAGTCTGTTGCTAATTGCTAAACCAAAGCAGTATGTTGTGCAGCCTGGTTACCAAAAACCTGTAAAAGCCGTAAGTGAATTCATTGGTCACTGGCCACTGCTAATAACACTACACCACCACACCCACAATGATTTACACAAAGATTCTGAAGATGAAGTTTAACTTCTAGAAACTTTTTTTTCTGGCAATTAGAATATTTGTTCTTTCAACGAAGGTTTAAGGAAAGGTATTTATCTACCCTGCTGTGACTGAAAAAATCTCACATGGAAGCACTGAGTATTGAGGAGTGCTATTCCATCCATTCCAACTTGGCTTTTAACAGTATTTCAGGATACCAGGTAACTGAGAGACTCTTTGGTTGCCCTAGCAGTGAGTGGAGCTCTCTTTTTCTGCTGTTGCAACCTTCTCTGGATTGACTGAATTGTGTAAATGTAAATTGCGTCAATGTAAAATAGATACATACATCAGTTTGATTGTCCAAACAAATTTTTAGCAGAAAGTAATTTGGTTTATTAATAACTACAGTAATAGTGGAATTAGGAATAACATCTCAAGGGATCAAGTCTTTTTCTCCTTGAATAGAAATGTTAAATGTTAACTGTTTACATGAAATGCTTGAAAACATACTTCCATTTCTGAGACAACTGTCAACCTTATAAACAAGCAAAGGAACTACTGAACCCACCTCAAACAGGAAAAAAGGTGACTGTATTAAGCTTTAAGGATTTGAGCTACTTCTTTGCAAAATACGAATAATATAGTGAGGTTAGTCAACCTTTTTTTTGCATTCAAAAAACAATCTGGAATGCTAGCAGACAGCACTACTTACTTGGAAAACTTTTGATCATTGTTTTTCTGCTTTTTAAGTATTTAGGGTATCTTGCAGTGATTCCTTCGTGTTTAGCTTATTCAGGCAGATTAACAGAAATAATGTAAAATGATACATAAATTCACTTCTCTGTATCATGTACCTTCTATATTTTCTAAGGGAGAATACTTTCCCTTTCTAGGAGGAATTTTAGTCTCTCTTTCTGCTGGTCTTTCTGTGGCTAATAATAATGTCTGTGCATCTCGCCAAAAATCACCATACTGTTTTGTGACCCTTCCACTTAGCCATGCTGCTTCCCATTTGCCGATCACTCAAAGAAAAGTGTTCAGAAAAAGAAACCACCAGACTATTCTAATTAAAGCCTTCTAACAACATGAACTTACTCTTTGTTACTCACATGAAGAGCAAGTGTAAAATGAAAAGTAGAAAGATCATTATGAGGTAAAGTTACCGAGATACAGATGTAGCATATAGCCCCACTTCTGCCATGTATCTCCGGGACTTCTGTTAACCAGCTAAGTCACTTGAGTTCTCTGTGCTTCAGTTGGCTTCACAATGACAAATAATTCTTTTTCTTCATCATCGTTAGTCTGAGCTCTTCAAAGGTTCTCTCCTCTCTCTGTACAAAGCTTAGCACAGTGGAGCCCAGTCTTTTGCCATTGATAACAATCATTAGAAAACTCAAAATCATAGAGAACTCTTAGGAATTTAGATCTACACATTTTTTTAAAATTTTCAATCTCTTAATTATAGATCTAATAATCAAATGGCAGTTCATAGACTCTAGGACTCCAAAGCTTGTCATATTCTCTCTAAGATGCTCAGAAGACTTTATTGCCTGTCTGTCCAGTATTGACCATCAAAGTAAAATAATGTTTTTCCTTGTCCTGTAAAGTGAATTTCCGATTAAAATTCAACAGTGCAATCCCATTCAAAATGGCTCTAATATAATTTAAAGTACATTAATTTGACTTGGTTACCTGTTCTGTTAATTAAACTGATGAGGCAATTTATTTGCTCATTCCAGGTCTGACATTAAATGACATTTCATGTGACATCCGCTATTTTTATGTTAATTGAATAACTTTTGATTTGTATATACCAGGTTGATTTGTGTAGTACATAAGTGTCAGGAAAAAAAAATCGTATCTGCAAATAATAAGTAATCTAAGTGATTTACAAGTAGAGTTACTAGCATTTTGAGCACAGGTGGCTGTTTATTTTTAGATTTCCTAAGGACTGTAGATGAACTGTCACTCCAAACAGCTATTTTTAATAGCATTTTGGAAATTAGAAATGCAGAATGCAATGCGAGGTGTTTCTATATTAATGAAGCACTTCTAAAAATAGTGTTTCTTTCCATTAGTTGTTCTCGCAGAACTAGGCCAGTAGAACCAGTCCTTGAGATTAAATGATCGCTGGTAAGTTTTTGTCTTTATGAGTATTCGAGTCTCACGAAAGAAAGACAGGCTTTAAGAATTTACTTCTATGAAGCAAGAATTTTAATCTACTTTTGCACGGAGCATGTTGAAATTCCTGTAGTTCCTTGTATTTTAAACACTGCTACTGGCTGGGAAAATAAAAACACCATGACACATGTAGCTGATACTTTCTTCCGCATATAATTTGGTATATCCATTATGCTTGTGTAAGATTTTATGGCATATTTTGCCACAAAGTAAGACTAAGTAGTAGGTCTTTATTCCGTATGAACAACTGATGAGAAATTCCTTGTTCTGTTGAAGTTTGCAAAAAAAGAAACAAACACCAAAAATAACCTCTTCCCTGCCCCTCGCCCCAACTTTCATGAGCGTGATTTTTACTTGTTTCTCAGGTGGGAACTCTGATTTGATCTCTGTTTCAACAGTAAGTGAATAGGCTTTTCTTATCTAGCCACCCTGGGAACTGCCTCCTGTTAACTTGTTTCAGGACATTTTGGTCATGGGCAAAAACTTCCCGTACCCAGATTTTCTTCCACATAAAATTGGGTGAAACTCTGCAGTCATTAATAGGAACATACTGGAATCTCTACTCCAATTCCCACTCTTCATACAGGCCATCATAAAACTTACGTGGGAACAAAAAAAAACCAAAAAAAACCCCCAAACCCAAAACAGTCTTTTAACATAGCAGTTACTAAAGTGGAAAATGAAATTTAAAAAGTTAGCACAGCACCAGAAAAAGATACATACATTTCCACTCGTAACAGAGCTCTGATATCTTTGGCAGGCTGAAGTAAGTAAATTAGTACATATTTATTATATCCTTTACTATACATTAATCACATATTATAGTTCACCAGAGCGGGTAACTTTGGAGATGTACACAGAGTTTGAAGAGAGTGTCTTGAAGTGACTCAAGCATATTGTCTTTTCATTTTATTCCTTAAATGGCTGCACTGAGGAAAGAGTTATGACAGTTGGCCCTCATTCAAATTAGGAATTAAATGCTTAAGACTTCTCTCTAAAGTATTTAACATGCTGGAATCCAAACTAGTTTCCTGGCACCATTTTAGTATCATTTAAGTCTGAAATTCATTAAGTTCTACACAAAGAGACCGTAAAGAACAAGATCCTGTGACTTCTGCCCACTCAAACCATGCTGATTTCACTGGCAGCTGGAGACAAAAAACACACACTTGTGTAGCATGCCCCTCATTTTATTCCTCACATTCTTCACCACGCGCTCCCAACATGACAATCCACTAAATACTATGGAAGATCACATCATAACATTTGGATTACAGAGAACAGTGACTGCCAGCAGGTCAGGCTTTAATTCCAAGATGACCATCAGCTGTTTATAAAAGCCAGTAGCATCTTCGCTTCAACCTCGCCTAAGGAAAAGCTAAACCTTATTTAAGCCAGGGAACAAACAGTGGCTACAGTAATACTTGGACCTAAAATACCAAGAGAAGCAGTAAGCGACTTGAGAAAAAAAACACAGGACTGCTTCTACAATATCTAGGTCATTGATTTTCGGCTGTGTAAGGAAACAGGCTGCTAAGAACTTTAAACACAAGAAAAAGAAGATGCAAAAAAGATGGCAATTATCCAATACTTGATTTATCAGATTTCTGTACCTGCTAAACAACCATTCAGTACTCCAAGTTTTAGCTAAGTCTTTGCCATAAAAAAGGTACAGTACTGAAGCAATTTGTAGGAGGACATACTTGTAAGAGTAATTTTTGAGTTTCCTTTTTTGGGGGAATGTTACAATGAGCAAAGGCATGGTGGGAATTCCAACACAGCATCAGAGCTGAGTTGTCTTGGATTGCATCTACGGTTCTGCAAGGGTAGGAAACAAAACAAGACACAAAGAAGGCATGGAAAAGAAGCAACTGACCAAGCCACGTTTTTTCTCTATTCTGTCGCAGTTCGGTCTATCACCAGCTAGTTAAGAAACCAATTTCACTGCAGGCACTCCAAAAATTCTGCCTGTACTTCCTTTATTTATCAGTACCTCAACATTGCAGATTTTAAGCCTGTCCAGGTAACAATTTTCCTTCCCATGAAAAATATATTAGAAAAGGCCGACACAAATCTCAGTACAACATAGACTAAATCATGAAAAATTTAAGAGCATTTTTTTACCCACCAAAAAAAAAAAAGAGTTTTAGGGCCATGCAATTACAGCACACACTTTTTGTTCTGGTGAAGCTGTTTGATGCAACTCCAAACATGTTTTAAACAAGATGAGTTTGAAAGTTTAAAAAAAAAAAAGTAGCATCTGCCACTCAGGAGCTGGTTTTGACAAATGGAAAAAATGGAAAAATACAGCAATGGAAGTGAAGGAATAGGGATAGAGCTTGTGACTAGTTTGTCTTTCCAGTCACTGAAAGGTTACATGACCCGTTCTTCATCATGTGCAGCTTCCCTCATCCCCATTCTGCCTGATCAGTGCTCTTTTTCTCTCCAGCTGTTATCTAGTCCAATACGTCTGTGCCTCCCTGCCAGTAACTCAACTTTTCCGTGACTTTCATATTTGGCCATGAGTGGAGAGGACTCTCTTTATTCTAAGACATTTCTTCCTAGCGCATTTGTGGAGTGAAACAAGCAAAATCGATGCAACCAGAAATCAGAGAACTTAACTTTTTTTTTTTTAACTGCTGGTAACACAAAAACTACAGCACACGAAAGGGGTTCTTTTGCATTTCCTGGGCTGCTGCTGCTTAGGGATGGTATGATTTCTTTCTACACAGGCTGCATGCTCTCATTACAGTAAAGAATGATAAATGGATATTCATAGCATGTAATGCTATGGTACCTCATAGTACATACAGAAATAACATTTCCCATCTTGCTTTCCCTAACTTTCCCTTAATAGCTTTTGGTTCTCTCCATCTTCCATTAATTTTCTACATTTGGCTCATAGCTCCTTTCCTCCTGCCCCTCTTGCCTATTTCCTCCCTCCCACAAGGCCAATTTATCCTATTTCTAGCCCTAAACTCACCACAATCATCTACTTCTACTGTTCTTGCTCTTCCACTAAATGTCTCCAATGAAAATACTGAAACCAGACTAATTTGTGCCTTGAAATTTGCTATATGCCTCAGTCTTTCTACTTTTCTAGCTATAGAATACTACTTTCCAGTTTGAACCTGATCTCCAAAATTTCAGTAGCTTTTTCTGCCACTTTGGTTTTCTATACAGAAGTATGTTTACTTCTAGCAAGAAAAGTACTGAAAATAATAAGAGGAGTTTTTTTGATTCCCAGTTGCCCTCCTTTTCCCATTCTTCTCTAACTCCTTTCATTTGAGAAACCCTCCACTATCACCCTGTGTTTCTGTCCTCAGCTTTCTAAACCCACCCATTCCTAGTTTACTTGTTCTTACCCTTTTCCTTAACCTCTTTTCTTGCTCTTTCTTTATACAGAACATACATGCCTTAGTTAAAATCCGTCCTTAGAACTTTTGCCTCAACTTATACAGAGTACTTAGCATATTACGGATGATATGCTTACTGATCAGAACATAGGTCAAAAATATTCTTAATGTTCCTAGGTTGTTTCTTTTCAACTTCACATATTTATACCCAACTTCAGAGTCCTGAACTACGACTATTACTCTGGCATAATAAATATTACAATTTTTAAATCCCCAGAAAGGTCACACACTACACAATTCCCCAGCACTTTAAAAAAAGAGAAAAGCGTTTCCTCCTTTCCTCCTTTCAAAATATCTAGCAGTTTTTCATTACTATAGTTCAACTTGAAAGTAAGGTCATTCAAATAAAAAAAACCCCAACCTTCAGTTAGTTTTGCAAACCATTACTGATTATTGTGATCAAAAGAGAATGGTATGAAAAGCTTCTTTCAGAAAAAGAAATGCAAGAAACTACCTAAAACATACAAATCTGATGTTTTCATGTGCTGCACTGTATAGCCTATACAAGCTGGCATTTCTTACCACCCAAACTTATTACCATTTATTTCTTCGCTTTCCTTATTCATAGATTTTATGCTATTTTAAAATCTTGTCTAGAAGCTAAGCATAAACATAGGCAAAAATGTAAGCAACTACATGATTTAAGCACACAAGAACCACTGAAAAACAACAGGATTTATGGTGCTTAAATCACACAATACTTTGGAAAATTCTTATCTGTTATACACAGAAACACTAATAGCTGCAATTTCCAAGACTAAAATTTCACTTAGCGTGTTCCATGAACAGCCAACAAATGCAATACCCTGCTTCTTAAAAGACAGAAGAGTATGTCTCTATCAATGACATCAACCAAGACTAATCATACAGTGATTAGGGATTTTCTCAACACGCACGCATAGCTTGGAGAGCACAGTTTTTATTTATCAGACTCCATGTTATTGCACCTCCCAGGTTTTCCTAAATAAGACTGCCAAACACAATTGAGAGTATCTCATTGTTTGGCACCAGATACAACAGCCCACTAGAGACTGGACTGAGGAATTCAAACTCATTGCTTTTGTTCATCAAAGCAAAATTTAACATTACATTCCCACCAAGCGCTAGGAAGTAGAAGACTAGCCAAACTGTTATAGTTGACTGGGAATTTAATTTTCCAGAAATTGTTGAACGACCTCTACTTCCCTTGAATTTTTAAAGGAGAACAGTCTTTTCCATGACTTAACTGTATCTATCAACAACTTTTTTTCCATTTTCCCTAGCCACAATCACAAGATTGTCTTGCTTCTGGTTGTAGTTTGCTATAGCTGGAGGGAGAAGAAACACTTCCACCATACTTGAGAAGATTGAATTAGGTAGCAAATATGTTACTGCTTTCTGGATTGGCTTCAAATTGCATTTATAAAATCTGTTGCCTGCCTGAAGATCAGAATGCTGTGCCAAACCACCAAACATGACACTTTCCTTGTCAATTTGTCATTATTCTCCTAACCACTCAATCTTAAAATGAGGTGGAAATCTTTCTAGAGAAAAATTTGTGTACAGCAGAGAACCTAAATGACTCAAGCCGATGAAAAGTGGAAGATTAACCTTTTATTGATGTATGCGTAAATAAGACTCTTCCCTGATCACTTTAATTATTTACGTGTACAAAGCAAGTGAACCTATCACACTTCTCTGAGCTCAATACTCAATATTATATACATATATTATTAAATATA
>NW_009601049.1:0-12063 GCF_000690535.1 Cariama cristata
GGGAAAGACGACTGGAGTAAACCCAGGTGTGCTGCGAGCGCCGGCCGGGCTCCTCCCCGACCTGGCTGCCCAGCTGTGATTTTGAGGAACTATTTTTAGGTGCCAGGCTGTGGTCTCCTTCGCCCTGACCTCAGCCCAGCGCAACTCGTGGCTTGCGGTGCAGCCTGTCAGGGTCACAGCGGGGTGCCCGCCATCGGTCCCTGGCTGCTGACCCTTATGGAGGTCTGACTGCTCTCTGAGGTTTCCTAGGATCCCATGCGAGTCTCCCCACATACAGGTGGCTTTATGTTTAAAAGGCTTTTTTTTTCATCAGAAAGAAATGATGAAACCTGCACAGCAGAGACCAGTGCAATGTTTCCATCTCAGATGCCTGCACTGGGAGGGACAGAGCAGGTTTCTTAGGCCTCAGGAGGTTTTGAAAGTGTCAGCTGAGAATGAGAGGTTTGGTCTTCTGTGTAGGCATTTGAACATTGTTCGTCTGTGGTTGCTAGTTTGATGAGAAAGAACAAGTTGTAAAAACAATCCTTCCAGCAGGCCAGGAAAGACCAAGAGGCAAACGAGTTTGAATAGAAGTCACTTCTTTCTTCATGTTGCTGTGTTTCGTTCTGATTGTTAGCAGTGCCTCCTCAGAGGAGTGGGTGAGGATTGTTGGTTCCAGCCAAAGCCCAGGCTGGCTCATTAGTAAAATTGTGATTACCCACATCCAGAGCAGAGAGGCTTCAGATTGGAAGGTCCCCCCTTACTACACGATCAGTAACGATTTACTGAATGTAGTTACATTGATGAACCTGTTGAAATCAGAGCAGTTTATTGATAACGTAAAACATACACTTACTCATTATCAGCACAGCTTGTGTGGCCATACAGGGTCTGGAAACATCTATCATGCAAAACACGTTAAAGGAAGTATATGGTACTGGCCTGCATCTGTTAAATTGGAAAACAGGACACAATTCTCACATGAGGGCATACATCTCATCATATCTTCAAGAGACTGAGGAAGACGATCATGCTAATACTTTATCCTGGCGTTGACACAAAGTCAAGGATACAAAAGAAATTCAAAGCAAGATGAGCTCTCTCACAGCAACCCTGAGTTCTGGATCCTGGCCAGAAGCAGTTCCCTGCAGCTGCACAGAGGGTCCAGTGATCAAAGGCATCATCTTCTTCTCCAATCCGCTGGGCAGACCCAGAGCCGGTAGCGCAAGTGGAGCATTTACACTGTGGTGCCCAGCGCTGATCTGGACCTGTGCGGGGAGAAGACTCGGCCCCTGCGTAAGCTGTTGGGTGGATAGTGCCTCTGATCAGCTGTTGGACTGCCATCCTTCAGGAAGGGTGGCATGGCTGGAAACCCCTGCAGTGTGCGAAGGTTGTTTCATCCCTCTGCAAGCAGCTAAATATGCTGCGGCTCAGGGACAGCTGAAGGGATTGTTGGATGCGAAAGACCAGGGACTCACAGCAAGGAACTGCAAGAGTGTGGCTCATGCGGACTTGGAGACACTATAGTTAAGAGCAAAGGAAGACAGCCATACCTCCAGGGAGGCTGAAGGAACTCCCCAGAGGCCAGACAGAACTCAGCAGAGTTTGCTGGCACTCAGCAAGTCACTGAGTTAACCAACATTAAGCCTGGGAGCAAATACCTGTCTGCAAGAATGCAGGAAATGGGACAGGAGTTTTCTGTAAACCCTTCTGATGTGTTTACTGTTTGTCTCAGACTACTTTTAATCCAGCAAAGCATAGCTTAAAAGACTTTGGTGTTCTCTGGGAGTTCACTGTAACGGAGGGGTCTAGGTACCCCTCTCACAGCCAGCTTGGATGCTGTCACCACACGAAAAAGAATTTTCAGTAAAAGTTAGAATGACAATGAGCAGAAAATAGAAATCAGATATCTATATTCTCTAGAGAACACAAGTGATTGAAATGACTACTCTAAAACGTGCCTGTAACCACACTGATCACATTACAGATCACCATAGGATATTCTGGTGAATAGGCCTCTGTCATGTAAAGACTCCAGATTTCCTCACTGAAGTTCCCAGCCTCCATGCACCTCCATGCTCCTGGGAAACAGGCATAGCTACTCCGAAGAGTAAGTTGCACAACTTCTTAATTGCTAAACCTGGACCTCCAAGATATGACATTCTTCCTCATTTCGAGGGCCCTTCACAACCATTACCATCTCAAATCATCTTGATTTTCAGGGACTTCACCCTGAGAGTGCAACCAGAAGAAACTGCAGTGCGTGCAAGTTACAAAAGTTAACAGGGCCAAGACACAGCCCTCACAGCAAAAGCAACTAGCTCTGCCGCTGCCCAGCCCTTGACTAGCTGTTCTTCTCTGTCTCTAGCGCACACTCTGCACAGTTCATGGTGAACGGATTCACACTAGCTCTTAACGGGATCACAGAGCAAGCCTGAATGCAGGAAGTATCTAGTTACATTCAGGCAAGCTCTGCAGTAGCTAGTACACCCTTGTTCTCAGAATAAGGTAAGCTCTGCTCAGTCTAAGCTGTTCCCAGCTACTATTAATATGGCCTAGGCAGATGTATACACATTGTGTAGGAACATACAGCTCCCTGCTTGCCCACGACTGACTGCTGGTAAACTTTAAAGAACAGGCTTTTCACACTTCGTCTCTGATCTCAACTCTTTGGTTACTGCTTATTAAAAGTAAATGTTTGCTCGGGGGCTTTTGTTGTCCTGGCCAAAGTCCTTCTTCAGTTTTGTGTCTGTAGCCTTATGCAATTCTGATTGAGCCACAGCAAAGCACACCCATACCCAGAGGAGAAACCAAGCAGCCAGCTGGTGCCTGCTGCAGTGTAGTGAAGCTGGGGAAAGAGAGGTGTCCATATTGTTTGTACAGATACTGCACAATCCTGGATTTTCTGTGTCCTCATCTTAGTCAGCTGAGTTACAAAGGTATCAACCCAAGAAACATCCACAACCTGCAAATATTGGTAGGTTATGAGAGTCTTTCAGGACAGCATTACCACATGCTTTTCCTGTTGTTACGCTCCTCACCAAGCACCCACAGTTGGCTACTTATCTGGGAGGCAAGATACTTGACCTATGATTATTTTGTTCTCATCTGCTACAGCCAGCCCTTACCTTTATACTCTCATGAATTGTTTAGATGACTATCAGAAAAGGAGAAAGCTGATGTTTCTCTGTTCTCACTGCGTTGATACTACTGCTAAACATTAATGTTACATTAGTGTCTGGGGCTAATCATAGCACTGTTCCCAAGCCTAACTTCAGAATTCCTCAGGAATCCCCTTCTGGCTGGGAGTTACCCTGGTTTACTGCCAGACCAGGTATGGAACTACATCTCACCAGATAGCCCTGGAAAATACAGTGTCATAATCTCAGTTTTCTATCCGTAGATCTGTTTATAGATCAGCTGCTCATTCTGTTGTTTCAGCTGACCACTGAAAAGTCACATGCATATGTCCTGTCTCTCTTTAATTCAAAGTCAACTCTTCTTGCTGCTTGCCCTGTTTGGTTGTTAGAATTCTTTATCCCTTCTCTGTCTGCTATACTGTGTCAGCAGCAGAGGCAAGGTTTGACCATTAGGAAGCCGTTAGCAATGAAGTTGTGTTCACTACATACCATAGAGATCAGCAGCACAGCTGATGCTTGGTTTTGTTAGCTGAACACTTTGACAAAAGTAGCCCTTCAAGTGCTGCTGTGTACCTCTTCAAAGGAGCTGTTGGATGTGATCATATTCCTATTGGTTATCCCAGATCTTTTTAAAAACTTATCTCTGTGCCTGATGTTAGGGGGTGCCTGTTGTGGCCCAGGAATTTTTAAGCACTGTTTGGTTTGTTGGTGTTCATAGTACGATGGGGACCGTACAAATATATTGCTTCTTATGCTAGGGGTCTTACTGCACATGCAATCAACAATATAGGATTCTTTAGTGTCCAAGTCATTGATTCATGTTATATTGATTTAGAGGTTTAGCTCTGCAGGCCGTAGGTTTCTTTCCCTCTGTGCGAGGTAAGAGAAAAGCTGTTACCAAAAAAAAAAGTAAGCCACTTTTTACTTCTCATTGGGTTGCTGTGGTTACACTGTGTTTTCTAGTGACATCAGTGAGGGCTCTGTAATGCTTGTGTGCCTCTTTTCCTTAAAGAAAAAAAATTAGTTGAGGGGGAAAAAATTAATTTGGCCATTTGCATCTTTCCTTCTAGTTACGTTTTTGTAACTAGGTGATTAGTGTTAGTGGTTTATGGAGGAGCAAGTGGTGATTTTTTTATTAGCTTTATATAATACATCTACAAATGATTCTAGTTGATACGGAAACATAACTATTTTTCCACTACGAAAAGAAACATTTCATTGTTTCCAAGCTTTGAAAACTACCTCAGATATCACCTTTTGTCTATCTAGGTTTTTCTGCCGTTTTCAAGGCTATTTGAGTTTCTTCAAGTTCTTCCATTTCTTCTGTAATACAGAACAGCTGAGCATCTTTGTTTACCTGGACTCAAATCCACAGGGTTTCAAAAACTGACAGGATAAATCCATGCAAGAGGAATCCCTCAGGGTTGTTAAATACAAAGACACCACCTTTTGAAGTTCCAGAGCTGCTGGTGAGGGAGAGCTGGGATAGTATTTTAGGAAGGTTCCCTAGCATACTTTCCTTGATTTTATAGTCTTCCCCGACATCTGATCTTGGTCACTGTTTGAAAGTGGATAGTGGGTGGACATTTGTCTGGCCTGCTATGGGCTCAGTTACCTTCTTAGTTTCTCATTTTTGCTGACTATGATAGCAAATTGCAATTTGGTTTGATAAATAACATCAAAGCCTAAGAAGTGCAATATCCTGCGTGTTGTTTGAAGCTCATAGGAT
Source organism: Cariama cristata (assembly GCF_000690535.1). NCBI lineage: Eukaryota > Metazoa > Chordata > Aves > Cariamiformes > Cariamidae > Cariama > Cariama cristata. Next base: position 4,849 of record NW_009601049.1, read on the forward strand.
TGTAATGCCTTTCTGGTGGGCTTACTGCTTCATAGGAAACAGGTGCTACTTTGCGGTGATTGGGTAGGCCAACAGCTGCAAGTTCTCTGACTGACCAGCTATTTCCATTGCAGGCCAGGCAGTTCACCCATGTAACAGAGTCTCCAGCAACAGAGGTGATGTTAGGAGCCGTCAGACGTGCTCAGTACAGACAAAGGAAGCAAGCAATCTTGAAAAAAAAAATTGTCACAGAACTCTGTGAACAGCCTGCAGACTGTGTGCTTAAAGTGAGTCATGTCTTGTCTCCTAACAGGTTAACCGGTTAATTATACATCCAAGTCAAGCAAGGGCTATTCCTGATTTCACAGAGGCTGGGACTGTTTAGCCTCAAGAAGGGAATGCTCAGGAGGCATCTTACTAGTGTGTATAAATATCTGATGGGGGTTGTAAAGAGGACAGAGCCAGACTTTTCTTAGTGGTGCCCAGTGACAGGAGAAGAAGCAATATAAGAAATTTCATTTAAATATGAGTAAACTTTTTTATCGAGGGTAGTCAAACACTGGCAGAGCAGCGGGCCCTGCTTTGAGCAATGGGGTTGGACTGGACAATCTCCAGAAGTGCTTTTCCACCTCAACCATCCCATGATTTTCCATGTCTTTGTTGCAGGCAGTCTAAATTGTGGTGTTCTCATATTCTCTGTGATATGCCTGTGTAAGTTTTAGGTCTCATCCTGACTCACCCTTTCCAACAGAAATACCAAAGGAGAAGGGCTTTCTGCTTCACCACCTAGGAATTCAGAGGTGGAAATCACCATCTGTATAGTTGCTGCAGTGTCTTTTATCATCATTCCTACCTTTTTTCCTGCCTGCTATGTCTAGTCTTGAATCATGCCTGCAGACACTGTAAAGCAGGTACTATTTTATCAGTACTCATTTATATTGTACTATTCTTGATTATTGCAAATAATAATATTACCACATATAAAACAAAGAGTTAGTGCTGCTGTGTTGTCCTACCACAGAACTGAGTACCTTTTGGTATTCCCACAACTACTGAGTTAACAGTGACTGTCTTCTTTTGTGGAAGGATGAAATAGAAACTGATCATGAGAAAGAAAAATGCTAGAGATTTCATTTTGCAACAGCAGCTATCCGTGGATTCCCTCAGAAATGTGACCATACAGTAGCCTTTAAGGCCCAGACTACTCACAAAGGTATAAACTTACAGATTTAAAAACAAATATAGGGCAAAGAAAGGAACCTTCAGGGGCAAACTTAAGACCCATTAAACAAGCCTGATTTGCCTGAATTAAAAAAGTGTAAGAGACAGCCTTTTTTTTAGTAAAAAGTCTATGTATAGTATGTGCCTAGTGCAGACTGCATTGGTGACAATGAATACATACGTATAGTTTGTCTTGCTGTTGGAAATCTCTGTCCCAGAGTGAGTTAACTGCAGCAGGGCTCAGAGCCAAGGACACAGTCTGCTACACGGTTTGCCAGTTTGAAAAAGATGAGCTATGATATCTCATGCCTAAATACCTACAAAGAGTACAAATAAGATGCATGACTGCAGTATGTGTGTGACTTTGAAAGGGAAAAGAAAAATTAAACACAGTATTACCAGCATAGATAAAACTCCAGCTGGAAATGGATTCGTAAGACTAATCCTTGGTAGGTAGCACCACCTAAATGGGTGATATGAGTTACATATAACTCATACATGAGCTCTTCAGATCAGACATCTTTCTTGCATAAGAAAGAATGATGCTCATTGGTTTTGAACGTTATAGAGTCAGTTTCTTCTGTCATAAAAATCTGCTGAGTAAAGGATGTTTAAGTGTCTCAAAACTTTTGAAAACAATGATTCCTAGTTCTGTTGCAAGACATAGATTCACAGTACTCATCACTAAATCTGCTCCTGATCCGTGCTATAACAGGTCAGTGTTGCTAACAGCATACTCTCTTTAGCAATCTCAAAGAGCTTTAACACAACAAACAAATAAATCATTACAATGTTTGCTATTAGACTTGCAAAGTTTCAAGATAAGAATTTCCCAATCTGTATCGGTGCAAAATTGCAATATTTCACAGCTTTTCAGTGAAAATAAGGAAGGCCTACCAGCCTTGAAAATTTTCCGCTGAAAGTGCAGAGAGAGTGAGCACTCTCCTAGGACAGTCAGTGGTCTAGGCATGTTTCTACCTTTGATGTGGGGTCAGGCAGCGGCAATCTGTGTGTCTCACTTCCCAGCTGGGTACCGCAGCCTTCAGGCAAGTGGCTATTCTCATTCCTGTCTCTGGCACTGAACAGAAAGTCTAACTTTGATTCAAGGAAAGTTTTGCAAAAATGGTTTAATTGCTGCATGCATACATGCATACATGTGCGCACACATGCAAAGAGTTTTTTAAACAAAAGAGTATTCCCTGCATGAACTTTCTGGCCAATTCTAATTATGAGAAGATGACTAATAGGACCAACTCACTCACCACTGGAAAGTGGGAGCCATGTACTCATGCGTACCCAAGTGAACAAATTAGGGCAGGAACTAAAGAGAACTCTGCATGACTTGTGAAATGTCTTGATTTGAGATTTTGTCAGGGTATTCTCTTTAAACACTTTACAATTACAGAAATGCCATGGTATCTCTAGTGATCACATATCATCAGAGCATCAGTTTCATGTTGAAAGAACTGAAAACAGCATTTCAGCAAAACATGGAAATATTTTCTAGCAACTAGATAGAAACTGGCAACACTTCATTTTTCAGATAACTTAAAGGTTTTATTTCAGAATAGAGTCAAGACAATGTATTTCTGAATAAGTGACAAGTTTTTTCAAGAGTTTTTATTGTAATAAAGTGTGGGTTTAGGTAGCATGGGAAGCCTTCAGGCATGCTCAATATAGAGGTATGCATATTTCCAATGCATATTTCTATATTATATTTAATTGTATATGTTTAATAGATTTAAATCCTAATTCTACTTTCCCACACTACCTGCTTCACATACAACAAGCTATTTCCAGCCTCTTCTGTTCCAGTTCTGTTGCAGGGACAGCCTTCTGCAACACCTACACATTTCACCAAACTTTACCCTATTGTTACTAATATATAATGAGTAAGATTTTGTGATTTATTCTTGAGCTTGAAGCCACACGAATGAGCTTTTACTGTGAGTCTGAGTAGTCAGCTACAAATGTCAATGCTTTTAATCCATATACTGGCCTCCAGGACAATTAAATTCATAGAGTAATGAAAGGATTGAGTTAAAAGGAAGTGGGAAAGATCCAGTTGGGTCCAACCAGCAGTATCTAAAGTTCTGTTCATCATAATAATGAATTGATCTTGGAATCACATTATGGTAACTACCGATAGCATAAAAAAAATTATAGTCAGAAAAAAAAGGTTGACTAGTTATTGAAAAATAATTGTACCTTCATTACCCACTCAAAATTCATAATTAACAAAATGCTTCTGGTTTTATTGTAAGGTGAGAAAGGAAGATCAACACAATAGTTTCTGCTACCTTATTCCTCATCTGGATTTTGTGATATTAAAGCTTCATTATCTTTTTTCTTTACAGATTTGACACTCATATACATAATTTCTATTCTTTTGCAAGGGCTAGACTTATGACAATAACTAGTTTTAAATTCACTGTCCAATCTGAAAAGAATCTGAATTTTGACAATCTAGGAAGTTGAAAAAAAATTGATTTTATATTTGGCAAACAGCTTTTTTTGTTATAAATTGGATATAGTTAAAGTAAATTTTAAAGTGAAACACTATTTCAAAGAAGGCAAAGTATTTCGTTTTGAAATATCAACATAGCTCCTTTTTTTCAGAATTTCTCTATACACAAAAATTTGCCAAAACAGATACAGACAACATGTTTAATGTGAGCCATTTACCAGTAGAAGAGGATATTCAATGCAAATACTTCATCTATATAGAGCAGATCTAGATGCCGAGGGTTTCCTGTTCTGCATGTTGGAAAGTAACACCAAAAGCATCCATGTTGCCACATCTAAACTGACTTTTTTGAGGAGAATCATTTAAAAAGGTGCCACATTTAGACACGACATTCATGCCTTGTACAGACAGGCTGACTTCCTCTCACTTCCTTCAGACTCTTCCTTTTTCAGTCTGACTTCCATTCAGGTGCCATGCAGGTTGTTACCCTCCTCTGTATGTCACCCACCTACTGAATCACATGTAGCCTGCATCCCCTCCTAACTATTTCACATATTCATTCAATGAGACACTAGCAATCTGGTCCTATGGAGCATCCAGCATTGAAAAGCAAAAGAGGAGAAAGGAAACACATGTCCACACTTAGTATCGTGACTGCCCTGCTTCCAGGAACCATAAAGCAAATGCTTAAGGTGTATTTCCAACTGAGGCACCTGAAACCTAAGAGAGAGGCGACTTTGTCCACTCCCATGAAAGAACCACGACTTCCTTGTTATCAGTGGTAGTAGAGCAATCGCTGTATTTAATAAAAGTATATGAAAGCCTGGTCTTCCTTAATCATAAAATACAAAGTAAAACCATGAGAAACAGTAATGGAAGTTAATCTGAAAATTACAGTATAAATGATGACGTTAATGTGAAGAATTTTTACACCGGATATGCACCTGTGGCTTACATATGAGAGGGGGAGTAACACAAGTTTGGAACCTATTGGTGACATTATTAAAATGACATTATATTATTGCAGAGAGACAAAGAGAGAAAAGAGCTTAAAAGATGTTCCATCTTAATGAGAGAGTACTCTAAAAAGAAGACTAGACAAATAGTCATAAAATAAAATATGATATAATGAATTAGTTTGGCATTATAAGAGAAAGGAAAATATTATTAATTTGTGAAGCAGACAGTCATCTTTGCTACAGAATTAAAAGTGAGAGAGCTCTTATAAATGCTACCCACACGATGTAACACTTTACCAAAGCTCAACTATGAAACCAACTTATTCTGCTGATTACTGCTGTTCTAGCCATCTTTCCTGCATGTAAAACATGAAGTCAGCCAGTTACGAAGTTATCGAATGTTTCCAGAGTGTCACTTACCAGAAGGATTTGATAACTTACAGAGAAATGAACTGTTTTGCTTTCTGATCTTGATTCAGTACTGCTAACTTACCACGTTTTGTGATAGTTTCAAATGTGGATTATTTTTGGTTCTTGTTTCCCCCCCAAGTATTTCTACAATTCTTGTCCAGCTCATTTTTAATCTGTATGATGTAAATCAATTAGAGCAGGTTTTGTGTTTCTATAGTACCGCCTAACACTACTTCTAGCACAGGAGAAGAGGCCTATTTTTAATCTCCTATATTTGTTGTATTTGTTTGGGTTCAAATGAATTAAAAAGATGACAATAGCAGGAACTAGAGGCTGTGTCTAGCAGGTAAGAAGGCTGACTCTGAAAACATACAAGAAGAAAAGAAGTCTTATCAGAGTTTCTACAGAACTTCAAACACCTCACCTTTCCCCACACACTAGCACACGAAGTGAGGTCTCTGCAGTGTGGCTGAAGGCCAACAGAGACCAACTTTCAATGAGAATTTTCACAGGGAGGAAGGAGGTTGAGATATTTCTTACAGTTTACGATGATACAACTGACCAGCACTAAGTACTGTGGAAGTTAATACGTACAATTCTCTCACACTCTGGAGGGAGACTTTCTAATTTGCACAAAAGTAAGCAGTACTTCTGCTGCTGGCCCCATTCATCACTAGTTCAAGGAAGCTACAAATCCCCAAACAGAAGCTCTAAAAGCAGGACTAAGGTGTACTAAGTTAAAAATAACCCATTTCATGTAGAGTAGGATTCATTTATTGCCTGTGGGTTCTGAACTCTAGGAGTCTTTGGGGTCTGGCTACTCAGTTCCTAGCTTGAAAGAAACATGGAGTATTTGCTGAGTGTAGATAGTTTTATTTATGTAAAAACAGCAATGCTCTATTTTTCGTGTAAACCACAGCCTCAGCCCAAACGTTAATGTTCATTTCCCATAGAAAACCCACACCCCAGGCACTGATCCTGGTTGGGAAGAACAAAGCATCCTGCTGCTTGTTCCAGCTTTCAATACAAGATGCTGCATCACAGAGCAGAGCATGAATGTCGATAAATCCCATCCACGACACAGCATAGTCCAACCAGATGTTACCCAGTGTTTCATGCTTTCTAAGTTGTATCACATATCCTGTTACAGGAGGTGCTCTTCTTGAAGTGTCACCTATTGGAATCATGTAATTATGTGAGAATTTCCATTTTCCTTAAAAAAATCTTGCTTTCTGTTGGAAAAAACCCAACTAATCCAGCAGCAGTCCAATGATGAAAGAAACATATTTCAAAACGGATTTTTTTAGTCAAAGTCATAGCTGTCAGGTTGCCTGATATATGGTTTCTCAGGATCCTGACATCATTTTCCTACACTCTGGCAGGACAGTTCTGGCCAACTGCAACTTCGCAGTTACTATCAGTGACACAAAGGATGACTCTAATGGCTGTCCTATGTGTAAGGAGTTTTTAATGAAAACAAAGAGCCATCGATACATTATTTTTCATTTTGAACAGTCAGTATTTCATTAATTACTGAACTGGCTGTATTATAGCTAATAAGTAAGATTTCCTTTCTTGTTATCAATTCTACTGGTGAATAAGGAAGTACTATATAGCATGTTTGCAAGAAAATTGCATGCCTATAAATATTGTGCTATAACAGAATTTATCCAGACTCTTTAATCCTAATTTTGACTGCATATTTTTATTTTCAATTTGTAATATACTTATCTTGGAAAAATGCCTCTGTCTTACTGCTTCTGCTGCAGGAAGCTTGCCTGTTGCTACTCCTGTGAACAAAAGTAACTTGAAAATTTGGGGACATCGTTTGTATCCTGTGGATGTTCGAACCCGAAGTAGTGTTGTGTAGAAATGTGCCACCCCAGAGCAGGAAAAGAAGCAGATCAAACTGAACATTTTAAAGTACTACTTTTTCAAAACAGCAGCCAGAAGAGAATGAAGAAGAAAAACCATCATGAAGAAACTGAGAACTTTTTGTTCAACTGTAACTTCATAACCACTAAAAAACGTTCATTAAGATGTAAAACCATGACTGTGGTTAAGACAGCTGACTATGAAATAGAAAGAAATCTCCATTTTAAAAGTTAAAAAGGGAAAGAATAGTGAAATTTTGAGTAGTTAATAATCTCCTGCTTCATGGAAGCATCTGCCATGTCA
>NW_009601049.1:12077-16454 GCF_000690535.1 Cariama cristata
AGGAATTATTAATGATTCCCAATGAAGTTTTGTCCCTTACCTGAACTCTTCCTTGCTCTGTCCCTCTAGTAAACAACAAAAATTTTTAAACTGACTTCAGGGACAATTTTTACAACCCCTCTTCCCACAGTTTCTAAGATCTTTTATCAGCAACTATTATTTGTTCAAACATACCACAGTTCCTCACCATTCCTCTTTGATATACAATATAAAAGTACCCTTAAATAAGGCTGTTCTTTTATCAGTCACAAAAAACATTCACACAAAATGATAACAAAGTCATGTAAGTGCTGAATGTCTGCGTGTAGAAGTACAGGAACAATTATGCCCAAGTGAGGCTCAGAAATCTACAGGATCAGCAGAGTATGCTGCTGTGTATTTGTAATTCTTTCCTCATTCTATAAAGCTTAAAAATTTTCTGAATTTCATCTCTTCCCCACACCTCCTTACAAGCCATAAGCCTGCATTCAAAATTTACATTAGGCTCCCACGGACTGTAGAGGCCTCACAGCCTAGCTGTGATAGAAGCTAGCTCAAAGTATCATTTATGTGTTCAAGCAAGCATGCAGTTTACAAATGTCAAGAATAAATTGGTTTTAGTAATGCATAAAACCATCTGCTATACACCAACCTTCTTTGGTTTGGATTTCATGATGTAACTCTTGACTACATCATCTGATTCCTATTTATGCCTCTCCTAGAGGCAGAGCTCTTTAGTCATGGTTCCCACTGTTCCCATTGCAAGGAAAACTGATACATTTTCTGGTTTATTTTTCAGGGCTCACACCCCAGCAATAGCTTTCATCTAGCAAAAGGAAGAAGCCAGTCGTATCTTGCCTTCCAATGCACTTTGCCTCCAAATCTCATCTCAGCCCACCACACACATACTCATACTCTTTGGAGCTGCTAAGCTTGAAGTCAGAACTCAGAGAGGAATTGTATCAAACCAGTTAGGAGTTACCTGGCCAGTGCAAATGCTGGCTATTGAAAAAAACCAAGAAATTAGGCCCAGGGGAATCTTCAGCAAAGGCAACGAAGTTAGGAAGGATAGGAATAGGTCAACAAAAGTCTGCTCGTTCATAGCCTAAGGGTCCTTGATTATTTTTTTTTAATTTGGTAAAGATCTGTGGAAAACAGGATGAATGGGAAAAAAAACCTACAGACCTTAAGGACTGACTGAGTAGTAAGCTCAGATTCACATATTCCTCCAAAGAGCAGGGAATCTGAATATTTCACAGGAAAATCTCTAATGATAAAATGATGGATTACTCATTGCCTACTCATAGAGTAGCCAGGTGCAAGACTTTTGTCATATGTTTTTCTGTATCAGCTAGAACTCTGATAATTGAAAATGGCAAGGAGAAATAAAGTTCAGATAAAAAAGTGGATGAAAATGAAAGCAGATTATCGAGGAGTGGGGGGTGATGTATGCATATGCCACTGTTTTTGATGCAGACAAGTATACCTGTGAATGCCCACTCAGATGCAGCCAGTAAGTCGCTATCTCTATTTCACAAACAGGCGGACATATCTCCTGGCTGAGTGAAGGGCACATCAAAAGAAACTCTTCCTGAACCTCACCAAGCAGTACGGTCTCATTATTTGGCTGTTCAGGTAAGATACTCAGTTATGTTTTTAAACTCTCCATTCTAATGAGCAGAGTTCTGAGACGAAATCCTTTCGCCCTTGCTTTCCACATTCTTCCCAGAAAGAGTCAGGATTTCCTCTTTATTGCATTTTCTGGGATGTACACTGACCTAGAGTTTGCACCTTTCGTATTGGTACTGCTGTGATCTGACAGAAAACTATATCTGACTTGCCTATATCAATTTTTTTTGAGTGCTGATTTTGGCAAGATGCTCTCCGAGTACCAGGGAAAAGCACAGAGCTGAAAGTCCTGGAGGGCAGCACAGGGCATCAGGGGAATGGAAATTCCCTGAGGTCTGAGCTCTGCACTCTTCAGAGCTATATGGACCATATGGAGATAGGTATAAATAGCATCTCTGCAGGCACTTAGGCTCCACTCATCTCTGTAGTGCCAGATACAAATTACGAGAGTGTCATTGTCAATAAAATCTGAACTGAAATCCCACTTTGGTCTTCACTGCTACATCTGCTGATATGAGTGCACCTATTACCCTGCCAGAAAATTCAAAAGGGGAACCTGGCGTAGAACAAAAATGGTAATGCATACTTATATAACACGTAGCTCAGGGAAGGCTGCTACAGTGGTAAGGAAAGCCATAGAAAATTAAGCACAGCAGAAATAAGAGAAGATTGGAAAAAGTAGCTACTGAGGATGAAGAGAAGTTCAGAACAGCTGGAGAACTGGGCAAAATAATTTCCAATAGGATAATTAATAAACATAATACCAGGAATTATTTAAGTGCAGGAGCAAACACAAAATATTGCTATTGCCATATGTGAGATAATTTCTGCTCTGCTGTCCCATAACCTTCACTATTCAGGTAATTTAGCAACCTGCAGCTGCTTATTTAGGGCATAATTCTTCCCTGGTCATTACAGGCTGAATGTCTCAAGGAAACGCTAGTGTACTAAGAGGGATTAGTCCAGGTGGATGCAGAAGGCTTAACCATGGTCAACTTAGCTGCAAGAAATGAAGGTGGATTGGAATATACACAGGTTCTACAGTGACACAGATTCACAGCCAGCTGTGGCCAGAGGTCATGAGATTATTGACACAGGTCCAAAGCATCTATTCACCCAGGAAGGATAAATAATTTACTTGAGCTGCTTTTAGGTTGCTTAAGAAAACTACGTTCTTGGTCCTAGAGTATAGGAATCGTCAAGGAAAAGAAAAAGAAGAAACAGTTGATTCCTGCTTAGGAGTCAAGTACCTGATTCAGGGGATATCTGAGCTAGTACTCGCTATGGTGGAAAGAAATTGCCCTGGATAATTATACTTGCTTTGCCAGGGTAAATTTATTGGAAGACTTTACAGCTTGTACAAGTGGATGTGTGGGTCAAGTCTATTTTTACCAATCTTGGAACACATTTCTCTGAGCAGGATACACTCGAATAGGCAGAAATTCAGTCATTTTGCAGTGGCATCAGATGTGTGATCTTTGACCATTGTTTATCCCCAAAGCACCAGGTTAGTGGAAAATTAGGGGAAAAATCCCAAACCAATGTCAGAATACTAAAACGCCCTCAGAAAAAGGATATTTCATCAGGTGCTACTTTTACCTCATGCACTACAATTGTAGGTCAACTCTGAGAGAGCAGTTAGCACCTGCAAACATTGGCAAACTGAGAATGTGAAGGTTTATTTGTACAGTTGGAGGTGGTGCCAGATGAAGGGGCAAGAGGGAAAAAGCAAACCAAAAAAACAATGAGATTTGGTGTTCTGGGACCTGCTGCCACTGCAGGAACATGGAATAGAGGGCTGTGGGGTTTGGGTTCACAGTTACGGACCCAAGAAGATGGATTCACAGCTGTGAAACAGAGACATATGCCGCCAAGTTTTTGGGTTGCAAGGTGAAATTTTGATAGCAAAGAGTCAAAGTAGTAGGTAGTAGCTGAGAATACTGAAATTGTTTTAAGCTCCAGCAGCTTTGTGTGTCAGCTAGCATTTAGTGAGTGAGAGTGTCAAAGAGGTGCAAAGAAAACAGGATTTGAAACTAGGACTAGCTTTTTATATAAACATGTACAGGACATGCTGTCAAAGTCATTACAGCTACTTTCTGCAAGTAAGTAACTTTGCTGGAAGTGAAAAGGTGATTGGTAGCCTCTCTGAACCACATCACTTGACAGATTTTAATGGTGGACCCCTGAGGAGGGGAGCTGAGAAAGCAAGTGTTGGCATGAGCACACAGGCTCCCTCAGAAGAGCAAAACACAGGGTCAGAGGGGAAAGGTTCATCTTGTCACCGCTGCTTTCTAACATGTAGCCACTTCCTGTTTCTTCTGAGAATGGTGAATAAGAAATGAACTTGAATTTGGGCAAAGCTTCAAGGTTTTTATTGAATGGTACATAACTAATAAACAAGATTATACACTGTTGGTATTTTCATGGAAAATAGACTCAGTTAAACACAGCAACACACTTCTGCCTTTTGGATAGATGCTAATTTAGCATTTGTAAAACGCAAGGCCCCAGCAGAGCTGGGACAGCCTCCCAGCAACAGCCTAAAAGGGCTCCTGCTGGGCAGCCTTTTTCTCCAACCGAGCTGTCAGCACTGGCTCAGATATCATCAACGTTAACTCTGGCACAGCACTGCTGGGGCACAATGCCAGCAAAAGGAGCTGAGATCAGGCTTTTAGAGCAGCAGTGTCATCGGTGCCAGCCTACCATGACGCCTCTGTGGAAGTGCAGAGCACTAATGCCAGAAATGGAACCAATAAATAGCAATGTAGG
>NW_009601049.1:16485-20229 GCF_000690535.1 Cariama cristata
CAACATTCCTTTGTACATTAGTGCGCTCTTCTGCCTCTGCCACCCGGACCTATAGGACTAGCCTTGCAATGACACACAAGCCTCTGTCGTAATAGTGTTTGGATTTCAGTTGATCAGCAGACATGGTGAAATTTGACAGTAAGATGCTCAGCTGCAACAGCAATAGCTCTTAATGCTATACATATATATCTGTATATATATATAGACTACATATTGGTACAATACAACTCAAAGAATCAATGGCCTAATGTAGCCATTTTTATGTGACAGGGTTAACCTTGAAATATTAATGCATAAACTATTTATTCTCCTCCAAACCATAGAAGTTACAAAGAATATTCTCTCTCCTTCCCGCACACCTTTGTAATAAGACAATTAATTTTATTTCTTTAACTTAAGTGAATTAGCAGACTCTCCATCCCAGCTAGGAAATGGTTTCTCTCTTTCCATGTTTCAGTTAACAGTGATGTGGAATGGAATCACTTTTTTCTCTAGCTTTTCAGAAGGCATTTTCACATAGACCCCAGTAGTGAGACATCGTCTTCTCTTTATCTATAAAATATGGGGAGACAGTAAAATAAACAAGTGATCACAGCACAATCCTTGACTAGCACATTTTAGAGAAAACTGATGGATGTTCTGCCTTTGCTAAATGGAAGGTATTCTAGACACCTTTCCCTGTCACGCCTTTTTGTAGAAGATCCACTGAGATCATTTGAGAGAGAATCAGGAGTCACAGGGGCCATTTAGCAAAAAACAGAGTCCTGCCATTCATTCAGCCCTTTGAAAGTGCTCCTGTTGCAGAGTTCAGTGTTGGTTCAAAACTGGGAGTGTTCACACTGGACAGGTTCATTGAGCTTCTAGGGACAAGGGCTGATTGATTGAAAAATATGGGACAGGAATACTGTTTGGTTTTAAGCTTTGGCATCAGGTTTATTTCTGACAGACTGTGAGTACTCCAGACCCCCATGGAAAGAGGCAACCCAGGCTTACATTTTGCGCGCCTTTGTCTTTGTGCAGACATTTCTAGATGTGAAGTTAAAAATGCTGTAAGTTACAATCCCCCTCTCATTACAAGGGGAAGCCTCTTTACATTTACTTTGCACAGAGGTGAATGGTGAGAAAAGGAAAAATCAAATCCTGGGATTTTATATGACTCAGTTGTGAATTCAGAGTACACATGAAGACTGTTGCCTTTGATCCCACAAGCACCCAGGACTCCAACCTGTTCTAAGTATCCAAACCTAAGCCAAGGGTCAGTTCAGCTGTTGTAAACTGACTGCTTTCTGGTACTCTGGCAACACAAACGAGCCACAAACAAATCTAAATCGCAGCTCCAGCACGTTCTGTTATTTTGCATTATTGTAACAGCATTGCACGAGTAAAAAGCAGCATCCCGGTGCATTTGTTCCCAATGTTCTTCCCTGTTCTCATTTCTTGCTCCTTGTCCTCATCATGCAAAGGGATGTTATTAGCAAGATGGGGCTGAATTGATGGGACTTACCGCTTTGCCCACGAGGATGGATGAGATTATGATACTGTAAAGAAAAAATCCTGAGGCAGTAGCTCCTAATACCCAGAGATATATGGCAGTGTCTGGACAAGGTTCTGGATCTAAAACATATAATATCACACAGGTCATGTCACACATGAGCCTCATAAGGAAGCCGCTAGAGTCAATAAGTCAGCCTCCACACCGCTTTTCTCTAGCATGTGCTACCCCAAGACACTACCAGGACTGAGCTCTGAGTCCCTGTCCACTCAACCTCCAGTGAAAATAGGCTTTATCTGTAGAAGAACATACACCTTACTCTCCACTGTTTCTGCACTTACATATCTAACTGCCTAGACACACATGTATACTATACGGTATTGCTCACACTGTCAAACATCCATACATTGCTAAATACATTGCATGGCTATGACTGTGCCTGCTTTAGGTGTGCGCAGGGAGACCTGAAAGGAATAAGAGATAATCATGATTCTCAGTGCTTGAATCAGTGTTCAGCTTCACTTCTTACAAACAGAACTTTGAAGACCTTTGAGACATCCTAGCAAAACTCCCTTAACCTGGGAATATCACAGTACTGTAAAGCTGCTTGGCTTACCAATGACATAGAGATGCGTCCCATTTCCCTTGTTCATAAAATAGGGTGGAGGGTACATCCTCTCCATCTTGCAGACGTAAAGACCAGTATCATTAGCTTGCAGGCCAGTGAGGGTGAGGGTCACATTGTTTCGGCTAGGGCTAACATGGCACTGAATGACCTCTTCCACACTGAACATTTTAAACTCCGTTGTGTAGGTTGAAGCACAAATTTCAGTGAAACTGTCACCCGTCTGTTTAAGCAGAGTCACTCGAATTTCCTTTGCATTCCCAATGTGCTTGTATTTACACACCAAGCTGGCGACTCCTTGCCTGTTGGCCAGCACCATTGCTGGCTGAGTCACTTCCATTACTGTAAGGAAGTAAAGAGCATGATGGTAAGTGAACTGTCAAGAAATGATCTGCAGTCATTTGCTTGAAACCTGCACGATAGGAAGGGACTCCTACCACCTCCTATTATCCATGGGTAATTCCCAGAAATGCTTCTAAATCCTTCAAAAAAAAAAAAGGACTCCAAGACCACATAGGCACTGCATTAATACACTTAAAAAAGCCTAAGAAGTACTTTGATTACTAGAAATTATATTATAAGTCTCGGCAATTACTTGCTGCTTAAATAGTAGGTAATTTGGCCCACTTACTGGAGCAATGACCTGCATGCTTCAGTTTCTCTCAATACAAACTTCTTAATATACATAAGAAAGCAAAAAAAATAGACTTCAGATGGTACAGCTGAAATTTGGAATCTAAAATTAGGCTTTTAAACCACAATTTCTGCCTGGTAGAAATAAATTTGTTCACGTTTAGAAACAAACAGGTTGACATCCTGTATGGAACATGGAACAGAACCATTAGGGTAACAGTAAAACTGAATGGAAAACATGTTTGCATATTTTTGTTTCCGATCTTTTTGCTCTTCATTTTTAACCAGCTATTCCCAAGCCACAGTACAACAACAGTATATAGCCCCAGCCACAGTATAGCAACACACAGCAAAGCCTGATAAACATACTGCAAAAAATCATTACAAATCTTAAAGGGAAACTAGTGTACCATGTACATCCCCACTGGCTGCTTTTTACAACTTCTGTACTCTATGCTGCTGTACAATGAGAAGGCACCAACTTTTGCTATAATAAGCTGTGAAGACTCAGTATTACTTGTTCTATTTGATTTTATATCAATCCATTTTGGGGCAGAGCTTATCTTCTTCAGTTCTGCCATGCAAGAATTTGGGACAAAGAGGAGTAGAATTTCTCCATCTGTTCAAACCTCTACATCCATGTTATCAGCTGCCAACCACTTCACTCACAGGGCCTGGTTTGTCAAAATCTTTCTTCCTTCTTGAGCTACTCTGAATCCTGCCCAACTTCTCTACAGATGCTACTGCTCTAAAGTCTGTGTCTGGTTTTCCAGATACCTTGCGGTGCCCGAAGACCTTGTTACCAGATTGTCCTATGGAGGGGTCCCATGTCACCTCCCTCTCCCTGTTGTACCCAGTCTATCTCCTGCAAAGATGTGAAACTGAGAAAACGTAGACACCCCCAGCTACCTTGCCTCCTTCATCTACCCACCTTCGGCAATGGCAGCAACACTGCAGAGAAAGGCCACGGTGACCAATATTGAGAGCATTCCTG
>NW_009601049.1:20260-34862 GCF_000690535.1 Cariama cristata
GATGCTGAAGGGGCTGAAGGTGGCTGATGCCTTCAGACTTTAAGGCACACTGGAACTCTCAGGACTGGAAAAAAGGCGACACCTTTCAGGATACTGAGTCTTCGAAATGTTTGAACCCACACAGAGTCGGTGTGTATATATAGAGCTTTGATCCCAGATGCTGTACCTGAAAGTAATATGAAGCTTTGTTTTGGTTTTACGAGAAAGGAAGTAGTGGGTTTGATTAGTACGTGCACAGTTAACCTCAAACAGCATGAACAAAAACAACTATTCAGCAGATGGAAAATATATATTCAATCTGAAACTGCCATCCATTCTTCTTTAAGAATTGGGGGAGGAAAGGTAATCATCCAATAGAACAGCTCAGGCCCGTTGGTGCTGCCAGCTTGCACAATCATAGCACTTAGTATTTTAGCAATCATCAGGTATTTCCTACTAGGACAACACACACAGAACTGCCTAGTGTGGCATAGTGAATCAGTGAGAGCTAGCTTTTTTATGGAGGACTTCCCTCCACCCCCAATTTCTTTGCTTGCTTTAATGTTAGTGCTTTTGATGTTTAAAAATTCCTGCCCCCTTCAAAATACTGATTACACTTGCAATGACTTCATTTTTTCATATCAGCAATGTGACTTGAATCATAACTCAGCTTCTTTAGGCTTTCTTGTTTCCAAGAAAAAAATATCTAGGTTTATAGCCAATGACTTCCACATCTATACAGAACTTGCCCTACCTACGGACTTCACTGTCTAAGTACCTTGCCATCGACAGATGAAAAACACTGCAGGAGCTTTGATTATTGCTATCTCTGCTGAGAGCACCTGTGTCATTTCAAATCTCAGTGAAACAGTTTTCACCCACTGGCCTTTCAAAAGTCATGTAAAGTCTGAAAACAATTTTGCTTTTTTATGTGATAGACTATCATATCCATAAATCATTGCCTAAAGAATTTCATAAAAATGAAGTTACACTTCAGTTACACTGAAGGTCATCATTCTTTTTTTTCCCACACTTTGAGAAGTTCTTCTAGAACGTGCTTCATCATTTATATATGTAGATCTAGTAGATTGCAAAGACCTACTTTTGGACTGTGACCTAGAAAAATGAACAGCGTTAGTTCTTGAACAGTAGCTTGCCCAATCCAAAGATATAGGATAAATATTTGATCTTGAAATCACATAAATATCTAAAGATATAAATAAATTTACCTCTTCCATACTTAGGTGGTGCACAATTGTTTGTAATGGCAGATTCACAGTCAGTTTGATCTTAACCAGCATTCAAAACAGAACTGATGGCAAATAAAAATACAGCTATGGGAAAATGAAAAACTGCACCCAAATAATGAGTCAGGCCCATGTTGTATTACTGGTTAGACAAGTTTAAATCAATTTTAATATTCAATCTATTACTAAATAAATGCTATGGCAACATCATGTACCAGAATATCAGTGACATTTATGGCATAAAATTACTAGGTTATACCTGACATTTTCATATCCAGTGCAGTAACCAAATTACCTGTCCTATGTATATATTGGGTTTGGGTTTTGTATGCTGTTAAACAAATGATGCATTTGAGCCTCATCAACCATAATGTCATCTCCTGATAACTGATTGAGACTGCAAATTGATGGTGCAATTAACCACTGAACACTTGCAAAGGACTGCCAAGTGAAACTCGGTGGTCACTGCCCCACATACCCACAGTATCTTATACAGCTAAAGTGAGAGGGAGGGATCTGGCATTCCTCTCTCTGGCAATTGAGACTGCTTGGGCAAACTTTGTGTTTCCAGTGTGCATTGGGTTTGCGTGGCAAGGTTTTAGTAGTGGGGAGACTACAGGGGTGGCTTCTGTGAGAAGCTGCCAGAAGCTTCCCCTATGTCCAATGGAGCCAGTGCCAGCCAGCTCCAAGTCAGACCCATCACTGGCCAAGGCCAAGCCCATGCCCATCAGCAATGGTGGTAGTGCCCCTGGGATAACAGAGTTAAGAAGGGAAGAAATCTTTTGCACAACAGCAGCAGGAAGAGGGAGTGAGAATATGTGAGAGGCACAGCCCTGCAGCCCCCAGGCCAGTGCAGCAGGAGGAGGAGGTGCTGCAGGCCCAGAGCAGAGATTCCCCGCCAGCCCCTGGTGCAGCCCACGGTGAGGCCGGCTGTCCGCCGGCAGCCCAGGGAGGTTAATGGTGGAGCAGATCTCCACCTGCAGCCTGTGGAAAGGACCCACACAGGAGCAGTTCGTGAAGAACTGTAGCCCATGGGAAGGACTCACATTGGAGCAGTCAAGTCTGTTTTGCCCACGACGGTAATTGGTGAGTGATCTCCCTGCCCTTATCTCAACCCACGAGCCTTTCTTTATATTTTCTCTCCCTTGTCTAGTTCCTGCCATGACCTCCTCCTCTTGAGAACTTTTTTGCTTCCACCCTTTCCCCATAACCTGACACATGGCCTAGGGCCAAGTGAAAGGGGTGAAAGAAGAGCCCTCCCTTTGACGTTGAGATTAAGAAGGTCTTTCAGAAGGGTATTCCTCAGGCTGTCTCCAACAGCCTGTGCTTTGCACTTGCCGTGCCCAAAAGCTGAGTGTAAGATAAATCTTTCCTTTAATGCACGCACTTACATTATATTATAGTACTCCTTGTTCTTAGGGGTGATATTAATCCCCAGGTCACAGGAAACCTTTACACTCTACATATGCTACCATAGCAAAGTGTCAGAGCAGGGGAGGGGACTGAGGGCCTTGCAGAGCTAAGCTGCAGAGCCTTAAACTGAGGGATCAGCTTAGGAGTGGTTCAGGTCTCATGGCCTCTTTGAACTTCACTCAGAGAGGGACATGCAGTTTACACTGAACGCTGGACTACACTACTGTGATTAGTCAGATTGCTAGTAAGTTAAATAACTAGGTTTCTCATGTAAGCTTCTTTTTCATTTTGGGTTACTTGCTCAGATTTTAGTGATCTGAATTGTTTTTCTTCATGGAATGCTTGTTAGGGCAAACCAAACACCCTGTCAGAATTCTCATTGCAAAATGCTATTATCCACAAAATTATTTTCACACTTTAAAGCCTATCTCATGCTGCCCATGTTTTTTTCTCCTGTGACAGGAACTTGCTTGGTGAATTGCTTGAGGTGTAATGGGGAGAAGAGAAGCTTATCATTTGCATACGTATCTGGTTTCAGGATATTTTGTTAAACTCAGAATGTGAGATCATGTCCTATTATGTTAAACAGCTCACGTTTTTACCATGTTAGTTTGCCACAAACCTATTGGGGTTTTGAAGTGCACTGTCATTTGAAAAAAAAATCCAGACCTCTAAGTGGTATAGCTGAAGAAAAAAATCTTTTCTACAAAACAATAGGTAAAGAGAAAAGGAAATAACAGAGTGACTGGAAAAATATTGTTTCATTACCATTAAAGGACTAAAACCTGATTAGCGTAAGCAAAGGCCTAGATACGACCAAGTTTGGTGGATCAGTCTTGGTTCCTGAAGGAACCACAATTCACATCACAAAACCACTGATTTTTAAGTCTCTCAGAAATGTGGCCTTTCTGTCAGCTTCTAACCTGGATTTGCCAGCACTGATCTCTAGTCCTATGCCTGTCCCCTCAGTCCAGCCTCAGCAGAGGCAAGGACAGCACTTGCTGAGGATTTCTCCTTCCAATATTTCTCAGGGCACACAGGGTCAGTCTTCTTGTGTACTTCTGCTGACCAGCACATTGTCCAGAAGGATCTGAGGTGTGGGTGGATGTGTGACCATCCTTTTTCTTTGTGTTACAAGTGTTGGTATTTCTTTTTTAGAGTCTAGGCTTTGTTTCCCCTACTGTAAAGTTAATTATATCCAACAGGCTTTCCTGAAATTCAAAGCATCTATAGTTATCTAACACAGAGGGAAAATTGCCTCCCAACTTTTCATGCTAACAGTTCTCAGTTAGCCTTGAAGGTCTGCATTATACTCCTTAGCTGGCTGGGTTTGCTACATGTTATTTGTAATAGTCCAGTCATGCCCTGGTAGCAACCAGGACCCCTGCCCGTGTGAATGTATAGACCCCTCCCCATGCCCTATGAAGCTTACAGTCAAAACGTAACATGTGAAACTGGATGGAAAGAGATACAGACAGAAGTAAGAGGAAATAAAGAGACAGGACTGAGAAGCAACACAGGCAAAAGTTCGTTACACACCAGCTTCCTGACTCTTCTCCAGTTTCCTGTAAGGGGTTGTAGCAAGGGAGAGATTTTAGGAGGAATTTGAACACAGACCCTGAAGTATCTTGGCAGATGTTTGAGGACTTACCTTTAAGGAAGGAGCTTTCCAAAGCAGAGCACCACAAATCTCTTGTGAATAGGCCAATCACTTGGGAGTGAACACAGAACAAAGCAGACACCTTCATCCCACAGTGAACACTGAAAGCTAGTCTGTTTTCATGAATAAGCAAAAAAGAACCAAAGGACCCCCCCCCCCTCAAGTCTAAAAATAAGCAGTTGAATATATCCCGTGATGAGCTGCAGCTGTGGAGAAATGGACAAATACCGGAGAAAGGTTTTACTTCTTCTTCCCTTTATTTCTTAAGGCATTGGAAAAAGGAAAAACAGCAGAAGGGAGCCACATTTCTGATAGCCTCTGGCACTGACAGTACAGCTGTTTGCATTTAACGAGGGACACAAGAATAAATCATTATAAAGCTTTGCTGAAGACGTGTGAGAAGTGGTGTTCTCAAAAATGAGATGTGTAAGAAGTATTTTTAAAGGGTACAGATGAGGAGTGCAATTCATGTGTGGTATATAGCTTAAGAGCCTACTTCTAGTTTTCACAGGGATAATTAATTTCCTGATTTAAAAAAAAAAAAATTATGGCATTTCAAATTACAAGATCAAAGCAGGACTCCTGGAAAACCTAGAATTAAACCTTCATATTTAACATTTATAAAGCAAAGGACTCAAAGAAGTTTACATAAAGAAGATAGTACTCCAGCTCAGTGGACATATAGACAATCCTAATATTTGAAAGACAGGAGACCTGATGAGGAAAGGCATTTCCCTAAGCTCACAGTGGGAAGTTCATCCAAGGGATGGTGCAGAGCACATTCTAAAGCACCTCTTTGAATTGATGACAAGTGGGTAATGAAGATCAGCTTTGTCTGCCAAAGTCTGGAGGCCATTTCTGAAGAGTGAACGAAAGCTGATAGTTAGAATGGGATGGGCTAGAAAATGAAATGAAATGAAAAGAAATTAAATTAAATTAAACGAGGGAAGGAAACTTAGTAATATAGCAGAAGGAGGAAGCCTGCAGACAGGCACAAAGAGAATGAGAAGGTGTTCAAATGGACAGATTCACAGTAACGTTTTGAATACATAGCAGTGAGCCAAAGTTTGTCAAGGCCAGAGAAGAGAATGTTTCAGCAGTTGAGGGGAATAGTGATCATGGGCTAAGGCTTCTAAAGGTATTTTGTCACATTCAACCACATCCACACTCGATCTGATTTGCCTGTGTGGGGACTGGATCTCAGAACTACAGCAGAAGTATTTATCTCTTCCCAGGGGCACACCAACTTCGGGAACAGAAGCCATGAGTCTTGGACATCTTAGGGAAACAGCTTCTATTTGGAAATCTCAGAGGGCTCATGATGAGATAGAGATAGGGAAATGAGAATATCAAGAGGAGAAAGGATTTTTGGACAAAAATACGAGTGACAGAGCAAGGTGGCCTGGAAACACAGCCCTGAGGGATGGGGACCACTTCAGAATCCCTCCTTGCTATAACCTCACCTCGCTTTTCTGCTTCTCACACCTTCTCCTTGCCTCTTTCCTTGCAGTTTTATCTACAAAAACCACAGCATGAATAGTGGCTTTACTACAGATTGTTTATTCAGAGCTTGTCAGAGAATCTATTCCTGGGAATTATGTCTAAGATCTGTAGGGTTGACGCCCTGATGTATGGAAGTGATATGCTCAATCTGTTTGCTTTCGGTCCATGGGCCATCACGTTACTGAAAGTTGACAGTGACGTGTGCAAAGGTTGTGAGTTTGCATTAGAATATGTGTTAAATCATAGGCTGGAGGCTATGGAAAACAAAGGTAATGAATAAATCCCAGACTTTGCAAGAATCTTCTTGCTTTTGAAGTGTAGCAATTGCAAAAAAAAAAATTGTCACCCCATAACCCAGACCTTTCTGCAAATGGGATGCTGCAGCCAAGCGCTGGGTTTGTGGCTGGCATCATGTGAGTCGGCAAACTAATAGCAGGTTCTATACCTTCCAAAAATGTATCAGCTGCAGGACTTTTTGTTCAACCCACTCTTCACCGCAGAATCTGATCTCATGTACAAAGCCTTATCCTTGCATCCTCAAACTCCCTTTGTCTTCCCTAGTTTACAAAGTACTTGAAACCACATTTGTAGGACTTAGCAACTCCCCTTTCCCGAAGTCCCTACCAGGGCTAAGCATGAAAACAAAACCCTGAAATGTCAGAGAGGCTAGATGTGCAATGGGAGGCCAAGTCTTTCATCAGCCGAAGTGATAGTCTGAAAAAGCTGACAAGCCTTTACCTCTCTGTTCAGAAGCTCCTTCTTACGATACCTGTTTGCTGACAGATATCACCACTCCTTACAAGCTTTAACTTTCTCATATGGTTAGACAATGACATGTGTAGCAACTCTAAGAATATTAACTTGAATGTGTCAGTGTGGCTTGCTCTCCTGGTTATTTGAGTTGAGCACTGACTAATGCCTGCTATAAAGCCTCGACTGCAGTGAGCATCCAACTAACGTTCTTCTTCACAGCTCCAGCTTCCCTCCTCCCACTATCATCACCTGAAAACCCAGCTAGCAAATCCTACATTTTAAAATTCAGATCCAGCATCCAAAAGAATTCTCAATGTTTGGCCACAGGGATAACAGATACCAGAAAGTATGATAGTGGGCAGTTTGGTTGGCCTGTGTGCTAGGGATGAAGGGGAGAATCAAGGAGGTTTGCAAATGTGTTTCTAGGGGGGAAAGAGATTATGAAACAGGGTTGTAAAATCAGTGAGAGGGGATAAAAAGGAGGATGGGCTTGTGGGTAACACACCACTTGGGGAATTTTTCTTTTAGATACGAGTGAGATTGTATCTAGTACATACAAAGAAAACAAATGTGTTGGATGAGGTCCAATGAAAATCAAGCCCTATGCAAAATGGGAGGAAATGTTTTTAATTTTATAATTTTGATTAAATGTTGAAGGAAAAAGGGGAAATTTTTGAGAAAATGCATGTACATCTTTTCCTAAACCTTTTTTCAAGCCCCCACAACCAACATTTTTCATTTTTAAATAATCAGCTCTTTTGCAAAGAAAACAACGGTGTCTTACACGCTGGCAAAATGTAATTTTGTCTTTTTTCTGCCTAGAACGAGTACTGGGTGAAATGAGAAAAATGTGAAGGGAACCCTTTGCAGCAAGAGCAACTGCAATTAAGTAGAACTTTCCTGAGAAAGTTTCACTTCCTAAGGTTTTTTGCTATGTTTGCTCATTTAAATGGCCATTGTATTAACCCACTTTTTATGATTTTCAAAAGTCAGCAACCAACTTAGATCTCGTAAAAGAAAAAGTGTAAAGCAGAAGGCCTGGTTCTCATTCTCTAAGGAACTAACTGCATCACCAAATTTTGCTGCCACAGCCTTGTAAGTGGGATTGCTGCAATATTACCTGCCTGATATATCAGCCTGTGTTGGGTTATTGTCAGAGGTCAAGGTTCAATGGAAACACATGGTATTTCTGTACGGAGGTCTCTGGACTAAAGGAGTTAAGCAGGACTCTGTTTCCCTTCGTTCCCATTCCTCCTTTCCTTCAGTAGCTGGGGAACTACAGCACCGCCCATTCCTGACTTGAAGGGATTTAACTTTGAATGCTCTGTAAGAGTGCTTTTGTTGTTGCTTTTTTAATACTGCATCCCGAAACAGAGGAATTTCATTTGCAAGCTATTTAATAGTAGGTTGTATACTAGGTCATAACACACTAAACTGGCAAATGCAGGCTCTGGAGAGAGTGCAGCTATAATTTCTGCATGTGACTTTGCAGTGACTGATTAATGTTTTGTTAAGTTCCTGGGCCACTGAGGAGCTGGAGACACGTGAAGCTGCAGGCTCTGGAGTCTTGAGAAGTTTGGATTTGCATGATAAACTGTCGAGCCTGGGAATGGGGCTTTTGTTTTTGAAATGAACTTCTGCAGCCAAAAGTTCAGGATAGGAGATAGTAATGTATTTCAGGAGCTTGGCCAGTATGATCATATTCATTAATATGAAGAAAAAAAAACCTTCAGAATTTCCAATGAAATACTTCTCAATGTTTTTCAAATCAAACTATTTGATTTTCTTATTCAAAGCAACATTTTCTTTCAAAAATCCCTGTTATTTTTAAATACTCAAACGATATTTAAATAGCCACCATGAAAGTGGAGCATTAAATTTTTTTAGGAACAAATGTCTCATTTGAAGCCTCCAAATTATTATTTGTTTTACTTTTCAATTCACAAAAAAAATCTTTTTTTTTTCCTTTCAGTCTGATTGAAATGAGTCCTCTTGACTTTCCAAATTTGCCAATGAAACAAAAAAAATTAATTATTCATCGAGTTCCAATGAACACCCTTCATAAAACTTCTGAATTATGCAAACTAATCACGTTCTGGGAAATAGGTATAGATCATTTTATGGTACAAGCTTGCAATGTGACTCAATGCCTCTTCACTTGCACACTATAACCCTCCTCACTCATCTGATTATTCAGACTTTTGCCCTGTCTATGGTTTTCAGCTTATTTCCCCCTCCCTACTACTACCATCGATCTTCTCTAGGTTTCCTTTGCTTACAACAAAATATTCTTTATCTTTTGCGATATCAAATGCTGCCATCCTGTGAGGCAAATGCAGCTGGGAGGACAGAAATGGTTAAATGACGTGGCTCATGAAGTTACTCGTAAAACTTGTCACTACTCTGATGGTGTCAGCAGAAAGGGTAAGGAGCAGGCACCTGCCCCCGTCCCACCCGTGGCACCCCCAGATATCACAAGTACAGGGACGGCGGGGACGGCGGGGATGGCAGGGATGGCAGGGACGGCAGGCCTGGCCAGCCGGCTGTTGTTGCTCAGGATCTCTGGTTGAGCAGGCATTCTTGTTTGGCACAGGTAGGAAGGGATTCTCCTCACAGAGGTCTGGCCTTGCAGATGGACCTCTAGGGAAAACAAACAATGAGAAACACAACAGAAATAAGACACAGAACTCAAATTGAGGGTCTAGAAGCAGAGAGGGGAAAGGGACAAGCTTTGATCTCCCCCTCCTCTTGCAGCCATCCCGTTGTCTTCATTTCCCCCTCCTCTGTGCCGTGTGAGGGCAGACGCTGCACAAGTGAGCATGTTGGGAAGCAAGGGCTGCCAGCCTCCTCCTCACTGTCAACCAACGCTCTCCTGAAGTGAATCACAGTCTCTCCCTCCCCGGCAGCCTCTCTGAAGCAGGACCCCGACCTCATTCACCCACATACTACCAGGTCCTTCAACTGACCTTAAAGAGGAACACACCTGCCTCTTGCTTTTAGTATTGCTGCTTGCAATTTGCACAAGAAGTGTTGTGTTCTCTTTCCTGTGCTTCTTGTTCATGCACAGGGCCAGCGGGGCCCCGGGGTGTTGTTCTGGGTGCCCCAGCTGAGCACCCATCCATCCCTTTGCACCAAAACGGACAGCAGCCACATGCACACTGTGTACATGGTAATCCATTTGCTCTGCGCTTTCAGCAATTAACTAAATTTTTAGCTAACTTGCATGTGCTGTTCTTGAGATCCTCTTTGTTGTCCTGATTAAGTGCCCACAGTTTCTTCAAGGCTTTTGCCCTCTAACCTGGTTTAAGAGCAAATGTCATAAAGGCCACAGCTAGAGTTTGTACACTCCAAACTGTGTAAATGCTTACCACAGTTGTTTGCATAATTGTTGGACATTTTTCCCCCTTGATGACTGGAAGTTTTCTGCAGGAGTGACTGCCAAGAGCAACTGTCATTCATTTAGCAGGAAAGGGAGGGCAGATGCCAAAGTATTTTTTTATCAAGGACAGATTGGTTCTTTAATCCCAGTGCCACCAAGAGCTCCAGTCCTTGCAGATCAGGCAAGAGAAGGGCTTAGCTGATGACGCCTTATCTTCTGAGGTGTTTGTGCTCATTTCAGGGACATTGTGAAGCCCAGACAATCAACATGTCTTTGTGGGAAATCATGTTTCATGTGGCTTGACTTCTGGTGAAGACATGACAAGAAGTTTGTCCTTGTGCTCTTTAGCTGCAGGCAGCTCTAATCTGCATCAGCAATCATCAACCTCCAAGGGGAAACTCTCCTGAGGGAGCAGCACCATTTACCAACAACAGGGCCACCTCTCCTGTTACACTGTGGGCACAGGTTCAGTGTAAGCACTGCTGTGCTGCTTTTGAGCTCCTAAAAGATTCCTGTTGTGACAGCAACCTCACACAAGGCAGTACTAAGCCTTCCCCACCAAGGGAGGACTGGCCTGCAGCGAGTCCAGCAGTTAGGTATGTGCCCCTGCCAGGGCTCAGTTCTTACCTTTTACGCTAAAGTGGCTGTTGCCCTCCCAACTCAGCATTTCCCTCAGGCAGGCCAAAACTGCCATCTTTTAATCTATTGAACTTGTGGGATTTTACTGTATTTATTACTCTGATCTGAGTGAGAAGATGCTGCACAATGTCTGACTTATCACACAGAGAAGAAGGAAGGACCCCTGTCCTGCAGGCGTGATTTTACCAACAGCGTGACCCCATGGAAGAGCAACTGCTACCAAAATGGGCAGGATCATTCCCTGCCCCCCAAAATCCCGAGCCCTGTGGCTCTCCCTCCCTTGTAGCGGCACTAGCCTTTGTGCAGCTGTGCAATCTAAATCTTTTCTCTGCTCCAGTTCATTCCACAGCCAAATTAATCCCAGTGCCAGCACAAGGGGGTGGGGTGGTGCAGCTGGAGGCCAGAGAGGCAGTCTGCATGGCGCTGCCTTTTCCTGATGATGCTGACTGACATCAGGTAAAGCAGATCATGAAAACATGTCCTAAAATACTACCTGGCACAAAACTCTCCTGACAGTCCAGGCAGGGCTGGAGAATTCCTCAAGGCTTTCTCTTCAACCATGTACATTTTGTTTGTGCTTAAATCTTTCTGAGTCTTGACTCTCCAGCACACCATAGATAGTATATTTAATGTATGGTGAAGATAATTAAATCCTAAACTTGTGATCTGAGATACGGCAGAGCTTGTGAGCAGTGTCAGCTCAGGGAATAAATCAACGGAATGAATCTTTGAAATTGAAATTTACTTCTGTACAGTTGCCTGGTGAGGCACTTGAGGTTTACTCAGCTTTGACCTCAAAGGTCCCAAGCAATGACTGCAGTAGCAAAGTCTATGAAAATGCCACATTTGCTCTGATAGAATGGACTGAAGGAGGGGCTGATTGAATGATTGCTGTGAGAAATATCAGCGATATTGAATTTGGGCAGGGGAATGTGATGGGGTTAAAGCAGAGCTGAGCTTTCCAAAGGATAAGGCAAATCTAGGCCTGTCGGGAGCCTCAAGAGGGGGAGCTCAGAGAAAAGGAGGCCTGGGTGTCCACAATTTCACTGCAGCTCTCTGTGTTTGTAAGGTAAATCGTGCTGGATCAGTCACAGCCATAGTAATTAGGGAGACGTGAGGAACCTTGCTACATGCCTGTGTGAGCAGCAGACGCTGCTTTGGGTGTTTACCATAAGGTACTTGCTTCTGGAATGAATGGCTCTGGGCTTCAGGAACACACTGGCTGCACACGCCTGCGTTCTCCAGCAGCTGTGCCTGAGTGTTGTAAGGTATTTAAATTCACAGACCAAGTGTTAGCTACCAGCTCGCAGTGCTGGCAGATGGGGAGCCAGCTGTTACCCCAGGACAGGGGTGAGCCGGCAGGTGCCCTCACCAAAGGGCCTGACACATGCGGAGCAAGGATGTTCCAGTATCAGCTCCAGTCGAGCAGTTTGGGTGCAGCCACCTGGCTTTGGAGGCTGAAAGGTTTTCCCAGGAGTGTTGCTGGACCCACTTGATTTACTAACAGATGCAAGTCATACAAAGTAAGATTTAGCCCCAGGAAAATGGTGCAAAGGGAACCTTTTTTACAAGATTTCTGAGCAGATGTTCCTGTTCCTCTGGGGTTTGGCACCCTGAGGCTTTATAAGTAACTGACAAGGTTCCCTCCTTCTAGGAAGAATGTACCTTTTACATTAAAGAGTGGGCCTCGAATCTTAAAAGCATTGCTAGCTTTTCCCCTCCCCTCCCCTTAAATACACTTACATATACGCGCTTCACATTTATGGTGTGGTCATCCTCACCATCGCCTTAGGGTCAGGTTTTGTAATCTTGTATCTAGTCCTTGTAAATGGGGCTGTGATTGCCATTGTAGTAAGAAATGAGAGTTGCTGACATCTGTAACTTGCCATCCTCAAAAAAGAGGGAAAATAAAAGGAGGGTGGGAGTGAATCTCATTTAATTTCTCTAAATTCAGCATTCCCCCAAAATATTTAAGTATAGCCAGTTAGGTAAAGAGTCTCCTATAAATGGATGATGAAAAATTAACTTGGAAAAGAAGTAAAAAATGAGCTGAGAACACAATGATAGGTGGGCAGGGCAATATATATCCTTTTGCCTTTCCCCTTTGGCAAGAGTGTTATGTGTTATCATGCGGTGTATTCTTAGAAAAGCATCTGCCATATCTTCCTGAAGAATTCATTTCTCACAAGCCCTCCCCCTTTTCAGTTTGAGACCTGTGGGTTTGTATGAAGCGTCATTGTAAAACAGGTCTGCCACAGCCAAATGTCATTTGGCATACTATATTCTCAGAAGCAGCAATACCACGCCCTAGGCCAGAATGATGAAATATCGAGGGTAACTATGAAACACACATGAGCCAAGTCTTTCCTTTCATACTCCCCTCAGCACTGCTGGTCTTTGCTTTAATGCTGAATGGGTATCTAGCACAGCTAGGTCCCCCCATCAGATGTCCTCCAGCAGGGAACGTGCTTTTTCTACTCTGTATTGCTTGGAGTCGTGCTGGGCAGAGCGCAGCTGAAAGCTTGGTGCCCTTCTGCAGGTACAGACCCATCTGCACAGAGGTCCAGTTGCAGAGTTTCACATGGCCCCGGACAAGGCACACGAGGCACATGAGGTCAGGTGCTACATCAGATAAGGAAAAGGCATTAGCAATATCATGGGGGTCCAGCCCAGAGCTTGAACAAATCCAGTCCTTCAAGTTCGTGCCTCACTGCACAGTCCCTACAGCACCATTCCCTAGTCAGCAGGTGAGGCATTGCGGGTGTAGCATCCTGGCAGCTATGCTGGTGGGAGCACCACACAGGAAAAAAACAGTGGAAGTCCTTGGGACATGTTTATGCAGAGCCTAATTTTCCTGCCAGGGAGCATTTCATCATCACCACACATTCCTCAGTGCTGCTATCATCATAACTCTGATGGGGTTGAAGGAGTATCACTGCCTGTGGATGTGAGCGGAGAAACCCGAAGTCTGTCAGTAGTTTGGGAGCTCATGGGGAATATTTCCTGCTCTCCTGGGATGGAGTCATACTTTGTCTTGCACAAGTTTAAACCAGGAAGCACAAGTATAAACCAGGGATAGTTGACTAGATCAAGCAGAGCTTGTTCCTGAGTTTTGTACCATCAGGCTTTTTTTAGTGACTGAGACAAGTGAGCACTATGGACTGAATGGAGTTGTGAGAACTGTGGTGAACCTCCTGGAGCCTCCAGTTCCCTCATCTTGCATTCACGGAGAGAAAGAGTCAGCAAACTGGCCCCCGACCTTTTTCTCTCCTCCCCACATCCTCTCAGATGGGAACTGTCCAAGCCAGGCTTGGGAGACCTCTGGAACTCAGCACTGAAAGTCACTGCTTGCAAGAGCGTATGTTACTTTCGGAAATGCATCAAATTCTTTGGGACCCTGGGGAGAGGTTGAATGGGATCTCAGCAGAAGAGGCACCTCCAAACTCTTTTTCCCACATGCAGTCTTCCTTGGCTTATCTCACAAACTGCCCACGTTGAGCAGAGGACGGCAGCCGGGACTGCAGCCCGTTGGGCATAGCAGCACACCGCAGTAGGTCGTTTGACAGAAGGGACACACAGCTTTCCCTCCAGCTACGTAACTTGAGCCTCTTCTTCTTGCAGCAGTGCATGGCCCAAAACTGAGGTGAAGTTGGCACATTCCAAAATCTGTGAGGGGCTGCTAGGTACCTCCCTGTAGGCCTTTAAA
The DNA here is from genome assembly GCF_000690535.1 of Cariama cristata. NCBI lineage: Eukaryota > Metazoa > Chordata > Aves > Cariamiformes > Cariamidae > Cariama > Cariama cristata. The sequence continues at coordinate 34,540 of NW_009601049.1, forward strand.
GACAGGAGGAGAATTTTGATCCGGATGGATCAGCAGGTGGAGAAACACTGCTCATTGAGATACCAGGAACTGCCACCTTTCCTAGCTGCACCCTCCTGTCCCCTAACTGCTTGTGGCAGAGGGGCTGTGGATCAGTGTGAGTGTGAGGAGAGTGAGGATGTGACCCTCGGCCACACATGGCCCTTCCGCGAAGGGCTGTGCAAGGGGAGGGTGCGTGCTGGGGGTTTGCAAAGACATTTGCTGCAGTAGAGCAGTTCATTGCCTTCTCCAGCGGGCCCGGCGGGGGAGGCAGGAGGGGACCCGCCCAGCGGCACTGCAGCCTG
>NW_009601050.1:0-1412 GCF_000690535.1 Cariama cristata
CTGAGGGTCATCATTGCTGGCTGAAGTCAATGATCTAAGGTGAAGTGAGATACATCCCACCCCAAATCACTGGGTTGAGGAAACAGACATAATTTGATGTTCTAAAAGGATTCGGAAGTCAGGACTTCTCTGATACAATCTCACCTAGTCATTGAGAAAGTTTTGGTACCTGTAACAGCTAGATTTGGACATTGGGACACTTGCTGCTGGAGATCACACACAGAGACAGCTATACTTGCATGTTTAGTACCGTCCAGCCATGCAGCAGCACTTTATCCTCATGCAAGCATCTGCTTTTCTTGCCTCCCACCACCCTCTTCCTCTTCCTCACACATGAGCTGTCACTTCCCCACTTATGTCTCATAGCCATCCTTCCTTCTCCCTTAACATGATCCACCATACTCAGCTTTTTCTGTACAACTAAGAGACCATTTACTGGTGGAAATGTTAAGAAGTCATAGAATCGTCATAGAATCATCATAGAATGGTTTGGTTGGAAGGGACCTTAAAGACCATCTAGTTCCAACCCCCCTGCCATGGACAGGGACACCTTCCACCAGATCAGGTTGCTCAAAGCCCCATCCAACCTGGCCTTGAACACTTCCAGGGATGGGGCATCCACAACTCCCCTGGGCAATCTGTGCCAGTGTCTCACCACCCTCATGGTTAAGAATTTCTTCCTAATATCCAATCTAAATCTTCCTTCTTCTAGTTTAAAGCTATTGCCCCTTGTCCTATCACTCCATGCCCTTGTCAAAAGTGCACCCCAAGCTTTCTTGTAGGCCCCTTTAGATACTGGAAGGCTGCTCTAAGGTCTCCCCAGAGCCTTCTCTTCTCCAGGTTGAACAACCCCAACTCTCTTTAGCTTTCCTGACCTGATCCCTGGCTGCTCATACAATTTCTCTGTATTCTTCCCAGGCTACCTGTCATTGCTTTCAGCCTCTATAGGCTTCATTTTTGTGACTGAGTTTGTCCAGGAGTTCCTTGTTCATCCATGCAGGCCTCCTGGTGTTTTTGCCAAACTTCCTCTTTGTTGGGATGCATCACTGCCAAGCTGGGAGAAGGTGATCCTTGAATATTAACCAGCTTTCTTGGGTCCCTCTTCCCTCTACAGTTTTATCCCATGGTATTCTACCACATAACTCCCTGAAGAGGCCAAAGACTGCTCTCCTGAAGTCCTGAAGTGAGCTTGCTGTGCACCCTCCTCGCTGCCTTAAGGATCTTGAACTCCACCATTTCCATGGAAAGCTGTCTTGCATAGAAAGACCTGAGAGTGTTAGTCGACAGCCAGCTGAATATGAGCCAGCAGTGTGCCCAGGTGGACAAGAAGGCCAATGGCATCCTGGCCTGTATCAGCAATAGCGTGGCCAGCAGGACCAGGGCAGTCATGGTCCCCCTGGACTGGGCACTGG